>NW_027189887.1:0-74327 GCF_040958095.1 Procambarus clarkii
TACTATTTTGTATGTAGTGATCATATCACCTCTTTTTCTTCTGTCTGCTAGTTTTGGCATATATAATGCCTCTAGCTCTCCTCGTAGCTCTTGCCCTTCAGTTCTGGGAGCCACTTAGTAGCATGTCTTTGCACCTTTTCCAGTTTGTTGATGTGCTTCTTAAGATATGGGCACCACACAACCGCTGCATATTCTAGCTTTGGCCTAACAAAAGTCGTGAACCATTTTTTTAGTATATCGCCATCCATGTATTTAAAAACAATTCTGAAGTTAGAAAGCGTGGCATAGACTCCTCGCCCAATATTCTTTATGTGGTCCTCAGGTGATAGTTTTCTATCTAGAACTACTCCTAGATCTCTTTCTTTATCAAAATTCTTTAAAGATTTCTCACACAATATATAGGTTGTGTGAGGTCTATGTTCTCCTATTCCACATTCCATAACATGGCATTTATTAACATTAAATTCCATTTGCCAAGTGGTGCTCCATATAATTATTTTGTCCAGTTCATCTTTAAGGGCATGACAATCATCTAAGTTTCTTATCCTTCCTATTATCTTAGCATCATCAACATGTTCATACAATTCTATATCCCAACTGGTAGATCATTTATGTAGACAATGAACATCACTGGTGCAGGAACTGAACCCTGTGATACTCCACTTGTGACATTTCTCCAGTCCGATACATTGCCTCTGAACACTGCACTCGTTTTTCTATCAGTCAGAAATTTTTCATCCATGTTAGAAGCTTACCTGTCACTCCTCCAATATTTTCCAGTTTCCAGAACAACCTCTTATGTGGAACTCTGTCAAAAGCCTTTTTTAGGTCCAGATAGATGCAGTCAACCCAACCATCTCTTTCTTGTAATATCTCTGTTGCTCGATCATAGAAACTGAGTAAATTCGATACACAAGATCTTCCAGATCGAAAACAATACTGTCTGTCTGATATTATATCATTTCTCTCCAGGTGTTCTACCCATTTAGTTTTAATTATTTTTTCAAATTTTTTGACTATTACACTTGTCAATGATACCGGTCTATAATTAAGGGGGTCTTCCCTGCTTCCATTTTTGTAGATTGGAACTATGTTAGCCTTTTTCCACATATCAGCTACAACTCCTGTAAACAGGGATGCCTGAAAAATCAGTTGAAGTGGAATGCTGAGCTCAGGTGCACATTCTCTCAGAACCCATGGTGAAACTCCATCTGGACCAACTGCCTTGTTCTTATTTAGCTCCTTGAGCATTTTTTCCACTTCATCTCTAGACACCTCTATGTGCTCTATGTTGTTCTCTGGAATTCTTATTGTATCTGGTTCCCTGAAGATTTCATTTTGTACAAACACACTTTGGAACTTTTCGTTTAATGTTTCACACATTTCCTTTTCATTTTCTGTGAATCTATTTCCCATTTTCAACCTCTGTATATCATCCTTTACCTGCGATTTCTTGTTTATGAATTTATTGAATAGACCTGGTTCTGCTTTACATTTGTCTGCAATCCCTTTTTCAAAATTTCTTTCTGCCTCTCTCCTCACTGCCGTGTAGTTGTTTCTCGCATCTTTGTATCGCTGGTATGTTTGGGGTTTGGCCTCTTTCTGTATTGATTCCATTTTAGTGTCTTTTTGTCTCTGGCCCTCTCACACTTTCTGCTGAACCAATCCTGTTTCCTAGTTCTGCTTCTCTGTTTTGGTATAATTTTTTTTGTTCCTTTATCATATATTTCACAAAACTTGACATACATCTCATTCACTTCCTTACCTAGCAACAAGTCTGTCCAATTATACCCACTAAAAAAATTTCTAAGGTTGCCATAATGTCCTCTCCTAAAGTCAGGTTTTTCAATTTCACCACCCTTCATATTTTCTTCCAGATTATAACGCATTGCATACTTTATTCCCAAAAAGACATGGTCACTTTTACCCAAGGGAGGAAGGTATTGAATGTCAAATATTTCTTCCTCCTTCCTGGTAAATATCGAATCTTGCATGGAGGGAACGTCCCCTTCCCTCATCCTCGTAGCTTGTTTAACATGTTGATACAAGAATGTTTCCAGGATGAGGTCTACAAATTTACAGGTCCAGAAATCTTCTGTTTTAGCTTCATATGCTTCCCAGTCTATGGCTTTCAAGTTGAAGTCGCCGACTATCAACAGTCGTGAACTATCGTTATCCGCTCTCGCTATGATCTCTCTCATTATTGTTATAAGACCTTCTCTTTTACTATCTAGCTCCTCCTTTGACCATGTGCTTCTTGGTGGTGGACTATATGCATTTATGATCATTAGTTTATCATCCTCATGGCAGATCTCAAGTGCTCTTATGTCAACTTCTTGTGGATTGGCAGTCATTATTTCCTTCACCTTTAGGTGTTCTTTCACCAGCACAGCAACGCAACCGCCTTTCCTAATTTTTCTGTCCCGTCTCCAAATTGAGTAGCCCCTTGGGAATATGACCTCATTTAAAATAGCATCTTCAAGTTTTGTCTCCGTGAGTGCAACAATGTCTGGTGTCTGGAGCTGTATTATATCACTTAACTCCAGTATCTTCGATCTTACTCCATCTATGTTGGGTTATGCAATCTTCAGGAACTTGTTCTCCCTATTCTTATTTATTCTTATTAATGTGTGTGTGTGTGTGTGTGTGTGTGTGTGTGTGTGTGTGTGTGTGTGTGTGTGTGTGTGTGTGTGTGTGTGTGTGTGTGTGTGTGTGTGTGTGTGTGTGTGTGTACTCACCTATATGTACTCACCTATATGTGCTTGCAGGATCGAGCATTGACTCTTGGATCCCGCCTTTCGAGCATCGGTTGTTTACAGCAATGACTCCTGTCCCATTTCCCTATCATACCTGGTTTTAAAATTATGAATAGTATTTGCTTCCACAACCTGTTCCTGAAGTGCATTCCATTTCCCCACTACTCTCACGCTAAAAGAAAACTTCCTTACATCTCTGTGACTCATCTGAGTTTCAAGCTTCCATCCATGTCCTCTCGTTCTGTTACTATTCCGTGTGAACATTTCGTCTATGTCCACTCTGTCAATTCCTCTGAGTATCTTATACGTTCCTATCATGTCCCCCCTCTCCCTTCTTCTTTCTAGTGTCGTAAGGCACAGTTCCCTCAGGCGCTCTTCATACCCCATCCCTCGTAGCTCTGGGACGAGTCTCGTTGCAAACCTCTGAACCTTTTCCAGTTTCATTATATGCTTCTTCAGATGGGGACTCCATGATGAGGCGGCATACTCTAAGACTGGCCTTACGTAGGCAGTGTAAAGCGCCCTAAATGCCTCCTTACTTAGGTTTCTGAATGATGTTCTAACTTTTGCCAGTGTAGAGTACGCTGCTGTCGTTATCCTATTAATATGTGCCTCAGGAGATAGATTAGGTGTTACGTCCACCCCCAGGTCTCTTTCACGCATCGTTACAGGTAGGCTGTTCCCCTTCATTGTGTACTGTCCCTTTGGTCTCCTATCTCCTAGTCCCATTTCCATAACTTTACATTTGCTCGTGTTGAATTCTAGTAGCCATTTCTCTGACCATCTCTGCAATCTGTTCAGGTCCTCTTGGAGGATCCTGCAATCCTCATCTGTCACAACTCTTCTCATCAACTTTGCATCATCCGCAAACATCGACATGTAGGACTCTACGCCTGTAAACATGTCGTTAACATATACAAGAAATAGAATTGGTCCCAGCACCGATCCTTGTGGTACTCCACTTGTTACTGTTCGCCAGTCCGACTTCTCGCCCCTTACCGTAACTCTTTGGCTCCTTCCTGTTAGGTAGTTCCTTATCCATTCTAGGACCTTTCCCCCCACCCCCGCCTGCCTCTCGAGCTTGAACAGCAGTCTCATGTGCGGTACTGTATCAAAGGCTTTTTGGCAGTCCAGAAATATGCAGTCTGCCCAACCATCTCTGTCCTGTCTTATCCTCGTTATTTTATCATAGAATTCCAGAAGGTTTGTTAGGCACGATTTCCCTGTCCAGAACCCATGTTGATGTTTGTTCACAAACCTAATGTTCTCCAGGTGTGCAACCAGTCGTAGCCTAATTATTCTTTCCAGTATTTTACAGGGGATGCTTGTCAGTGATACAGGTCTGTAGTTAAGTGCCTCCTCCCTATCTCCTTTCTTGAAGATCGGCACGACATTTGCCTTCTTCCAGCAACTGGGCAATTCTCCTGACATAAGTGACTCATTAAAGATCATTGCCAGAGGCACGCTGAGGGCCTGTGCTGCTTCTTTTAGTATCCACGGTGATACTTTGTCTGGTCCAACTGCTTTAGTTGCATCTAGAGTTGTCAACTGTTTAATTACCTCCTCTGCTGTCACCTCTATATCTGATAGTCTTTCATCTAGGGTAACCCCTTCCAACAATGGGAGCTGCTCAGGCTCGGTAGTGAACACTCCATGGAAACTGGCATTCAGTGCCTCGCAGATTTCCTTGTCACTTTCAGTATATGCCCCCTCTGTCTTCCTTAGTCTTGTCACTTGGTCGTTCACCGACATTTTTCTTCTTATATGACTGTGTAGTAACTTAGGTGGTTTTTTCGCTTTGATTGCAATATCGTTCTCATAGTCCCTTTCCGATGTTCGTCTTATGTTAATGTAATCGTTCCTAGCTCTGTTGTATCTGCTTCTGTTGTCCTCTGTTCTTTGTCTTCTGTACTTCCTCCACTCCCGCCTGCTGGCCATTTTTGCTTCCTGACACTGTCTATTAAACCATGGGTTATTATATTCCTTCTTATTTTTTCCCTTTACCGTTGGTATAAATCTCTCTTCGGCCTCCTGGCATTTCTGTATGACTAGGTCCATCATATCTTGGACTGTTTTTCCTCTAATTTCTTCCTCCCACTGCACTTCACCCAGATAGTCCCTTATCCTCATATAGTCCCCTTTCCTGTAGTCAGCTCTCCTTTCCCAGATCTCTTGTCCCATGGTCATAATTTTGAATTCCATCATGTAGTCAAAGACTAGGACACAATGGTCACTGGCCCCTAGAGGTATTTCATGCTCTAAATTCTCGATATCTTCTACGTTCTGGGTGAAAATCAGGTCTAATAGGCTCGGTGCATCTCCTCCTCTTTCCCTTGTGTCTTCCTTCACATGTTGTGTCAGGAAATTCCTGTCTATAACATCTACTAATTTTGCTCCCCACGTTTCATCCCCTCCATGGGGATTCCTTGATTCCCAATTTATCTCTCCATGATTTAGGTCCCCCATGATCAGCAGCTTCGCTCTCATTCTGTGGGCTAGTGTTGCTGCCTTCTGCAGTTCATCTATACATGCTTTGTTGTTGTCATCATACTCCTGCCTGGGTCTTCTACTGTTTGGTGGGGGATTGTAGATTACCATGATCACAATCTTCCTCCCATCTACTGTCAGAGTTCCATGTATGAAGCTTGTGCACTCATTGGTAACTCGATTTCCCAGGTCTTCAAACTTCCATTTCCGCTTTATTAGGAGTGCTACTCCCCCTCCCTGTCTCTGTGTCCTCTCTTTTCGTATCACCTGGTACCCTTCAGGAAAGATTGCATCTGAGATCATGTCATTAATTTTAGTTTCCACAATTGCAACTATGTCAGGATCTGCTTCACTCACTCTTTCTTTTATCTCTTCTGCTTTATTAGATACCCCATCAGCATTGGTGTACCAAACCTTGAGATTCTTCATGGAAACTCTTGTACCAGAGTTCTCCCTTTCTCTGGGGGTCTGGGGGGATCTGGGGGATGTCTGGGGGGTGACTGGGGGCAGAGGGGATCTGGGGGATCTGGGGGGTGTCTGGGGGATGACTGGGGGCGGGGAGGGTCCGGGGGATGTCCGGGGGGATCCAGGGGGTGTCTGGGGGGGTCCGGGGGGTGTATGGGGGGTGAAAGAGTTCAGGAGGGGTGCTTGGGGGGCTACTGGGGGCTGGGCTTCTAGGAAGGTAGGTAGGAGGGTCTGGGGTAGGGCCTGGGTAGGTAGGTCTGGAGTAGGAAGGGCATACTGGGTCTGAAGATTAGGGAGGGCATAGAGGGGTTGGGAGATGGCGTAAGGTTGGGAGACAGATAGAGGTTGAGAGGTTGGGAGGGGGATGGATAGAGGGGGTGGGGGGGACCTCCCACCTCCCTCGCAAGGGTGGGGGGTCACATGGAAGGAGAGGGGATGAGGAGGGGTGAGGGCAGGGCAGGCTTTGGGTATTGAGGGGATGAGGTCTGGGTGGGTTCTTGGGGTTGAGGGGATGAGGTCTGGATGGGATTTGGGGGTTGAGGGGATGAGAGCTGGGTGGGTTTTGGGGGTTGAGGGGACGAGGGCTGGACGGGTTTTGGGGGTTGAGGTGATGAGGGGGTCCTTGGAATGTGGGATGAATTTGACTCCAGTGGGGTCAGAGGGGTCAAGGGATGTGCTGGGGAGATAAGCAGGGGTGGCTGATTTGGGAAAGGGGTGACCTGAGAAGCACGTGTGAGCTGGTTAGCATGGGGTGGATTAGCACTGGGGTGTGTAGCTGCGCTCAAATGGGAAGAGTCGTATTGTTGTTTGCTTGCTCTGTGGGCAATCTGTTCCTCCTTCGTCATGAATTTGTCAATAAATACGTTGTAGTAATTTTCGCTACCTCTGAGTAGGTGTTTGTGATGCAGTATGTAATCCACTGCCTCTTCGTTAGTGAACTGTACCAGGACAGGTCGTTTCCTGTTACAGTTGTATGGTCCAATGCGTCGGTGGACTTGCACCTCATTCCCTGCCATCTGGGCTCTCATGTCTCTCAAGATCCCCTGTAGTTCCAAATCCTCAATCTCCATCCTTTCCTGCCTCGATGGTGCCCTGGCTTCAAGTAATCCATGGATTATGATTGTCCTCTTTCTCAGTTCAGGGTCATGCTGGTGGCCCTCTCCCTGGCTGACCCCCACCCCTCCTACACCCGCTACTCCACCTACTACTACTACTTCCCCTTCCCCTGCCAAGCTTCCCTTATTCCTGCCAAATTCATTAGTTAGCCTAGATATTTCACCTTGCCATTCTACCCTGCTCTTCGTGATTTCCTCTTGAATATAATCCATAAACTCTTGTTTGAGTCTTTGAACCTCGTCCTGTATCTTATTAAAGACTTCACTTTTAATCCCCTGGATTAGATCACCTATCCAAACATCCCTCTTCTCTACAAATTTCCCAATCATCTTCTCCACAAACCTATCTTCTTCCTCAATCATAATACTGTTGGACCTAGACACCCTTCCTGACCTAGTCATTGCTATAATGCAACCTTACCCACAGGGGTTCCAAGTATCTTACCGTCCTGCTAACACAATAGGTGAGTGAATCTCCAAGCGTCGTCCCCGTGGTGGTAGGAGGGTTGCTGCCGGGGTGAGGTCACGCGGTCAGAGGTCGGTGAGGTCTGCTCCACACTACACACTGCCACAATACTACAACTATTTTGAATTACGCTATTTAAACTGTTTTTCTTCACTACTTTATGGCTCTGGCCAAAACTCAAGGTTTTTTCATTCACTTGTACACACTTTTTCACTTCGAAGTTGCCTGATTATCCCTCCCACTCCACTAGTGGACCTGGAGCTCCCAACCCACGTCCACCCAACACGATGGTCACAAGACAAGTGACAAGTGTGTGTGTGTGTGTGTGTGTGTGTGTGTGTGTGTGTGTACTCACCTATTTGTACTCACCTATTTGTACTCACCTATTTGTGCTTGCGGGGGTTTAGCTTTGGCTCTTTGGTCCCGCCTCTCAACTGTCAATCAACTGGTGTATAGATTCCTGAGCCTACTGGGCTCTATCATATCTACATTTGAAACAGTGTATGAAGTCAGCCTCCACTACATCACTCTGTGTGTGTGTGTGTGTGTGTGTGTGTGTGTGTGTGTGTGTGTGTGTGTGTGTGTGTGTGTGTGTGTGTGTGTGTGTGTGTGTGTGTGTTTGTGCGTGTGTGTGTATGTGTGTGTGTACTCACCTAGTTGTACGCACCTAGTTGTGCTTGCAGGGGTTGAGCTCTGGCTCTTTGGTCCCGCCTCTCAACCGTCAATCAACTGGTGTACAGATTCCTGAGCCTACTGGGCTCTATCATATGAAACTGTGTATGGAGTCAGCCTCCAGCCTGGAGTCATATCACTGCCTAATGCATTCCTCGGGTTAACTACTCTGACACTGAAAAAGTTCTTTCTAACGTCCCTGTGGCTCATTTGGGTACTCAGTCTCCACCTGTGTCCCCTTGTTCGCGTACCTCACGTGTTAAACAATTTATCCTTTTCTACCCTGTCAATTCCTCTGAGAATTTTGTAGGTTGTGATCATGTCTCCCCTTACTCTTCTGTCTTCTAGTGTCGTGAGATGCATTTCACGCAGCCTTTCCTTACAACTCATGCCTCTTAGTTCAGGGACTAGCCTAGTGGCATACCTCTGAACTTTTTCCAGCTTGTCTTGTGCTTGACGGGCTCCATGCTGGGGCCGCATACTTCAGGATTGGTCTGACATATGTGGTATACAATGTTCTGAATGATTCCTTACTCAGGTTCCTGATGACTTGTTTTGATGCTAGCCAGCCTCGCGTATGCCACAGATGTAATTATTCCTATGTGGGCTTCAGGAGACAGGTTTGGTGTGATATCAACTCCTAGATCTTTCTCTCTGTCCGTTTCATGAAGTGCTTCATCTCCCATTCTGTATCCTCTGTCAGGGCTCCTGTTTCCACCGCCTAGTTTTATTTTCTTACATTTACTCTGGTTTAACTTTAGTAGCCATTTGTTGTGCCATTCATTCAGTTTGTCTAGGTCATCTTGTAGCCTCATACTATCTTATTCTGTTGTAATCCTCATATTTTTGGCATCGTCAGCAAACATTGAGAGAAATGATTCTGTATCCTCTGGGAGATCATTTACATATATCAAAACAGTATAGGTCCAAGGACTGACCCCTGCAGCACTCCACTGGTGACGCCTCTCCAATCTGAGACCTCACCCCTCACAGTGACTCGCTGTCTTCTGGTGCTTAGGTACTCCTTTATCCAATGGAGTACCTTCCCTTTCACTCCTGTCTACATCTCCAGCTTTTGCACCAGCCTCCTATGTTGCACTGTGTCCAAGGCTTTCTGGCCATCCAAAAATATGCAGTCTGCCCACCCCTCTCTTTCTTGCCTGTTTTTTTTGTTTTGCCTTTCGTAGGATTCAATTAATCCTGTGAGGCAGGACTTGCCATCCCTGAACCCATGTTGATGCTGTGTTACAAAGTTCTTTATCTTCAGATGATCCACTAGCTTTTTACGCACAAGCTTCTCCAACAGCTTGCATGGTATGCAAGTTAGGGACATTGGCCTGTAATTCAGTTCCTCCTGTCTTTCCCCTCTGTATATCGGGACTACAATATCCGTCTTCCAAATTTTTGGCAATTCCCCTGTTACCAGTGATTTGTTATACATTAGGAAGAGTGGAAGGCACCATACTTCTGCTCCTTCCTTTAGTATCAAAGGGGAGATTCCCTCTGAACATATAACCTTTGTCACAACCAACTCTAGCAAAAGCTTCCTTCCATCCCCACTGGTACTCTCACACTCTTCTAGTTGTGCCTGGTTAACTATTTCCTCTCCTATCTCTGGTACTTCTCCTTGCTCTAATGTGATGACCTTTTTTAATTTGAATTTCCTATTCAGTTTCTTGCACACTTCCTTGTCATTTGTAGTGAATCTGTCTGCCCCTATCCTCATTTTCATTACCTGTTCCTTTACTGCTCTTTTCTCCAGATGTGGCTGTGCAGTAATTTAGGTTGAGTCTTTGCCTTGCTTGTGATGTCATTTTCGTATAGCCCTTCTGCCTCTCTTCTCAACCTGACATATTCATTCCTGGCACTCTGGTATCTTTCTCTGCTCTCCAGTGTCCGGTTATTTTCTGTAGTTTCTCTATGCCCTTTTACTTTGCTGCTTAGCTAGCCTACATCTCTGATTAAACCATGGGTTTCTCATCTGTATTTCATTCTTATCCTTTTGAACCGGGACAAACTTGTCTGCTGTCTCCTTACACTTCTGCGTGATGTATTCCATCATGTCTTGGGCCGTGTTTCCCCTGAGCACTGTTTCCAATGTAACATCTGTTTGGAATTTTCTTATCTCCTCACAGTTTCCTTTTCGGAATGCCAGCCATGAATAATTTGTTTCAGTTCCCCTCCTCGAGTTCATTAACCCTTCTTCAACCAGATACTCAATCGTCAGTACACTGTGGTCGCTCATTCCTACTGGGGCCTCAAAACCGATTTCTCTTATGTCGGAGTCGTTCAGAGTGAAGACTAGTTCGAGTCTCGCTTGTTCATCGATTCCTTTCACGCTTGTGGATTCCCTGACATGCTGGCTTAAAAAGTTTGTTGTCGCTACCTGTGTTTCTTGTGTATGTACTTACCTAGTTGTGCTTGCAGGGGTTGAGCTCAGGCTTTTTGGTCCCCGCCTTTCAACTGGTGAACAGGTTCCTTAGCCTAGTCGCTCAATCATATCTACTCTTGGAACTGTGCATGCAGTATGCCTCCACCACATCACTTCTGTCACGGACCTTGGCGCCATCTACGATCCAGTGGCCGAACTACAGCAGTTGACCCTTTGTCGTGACGCTGAACCCCGGTTCATTCCGAACACAGCGATTACACAACACATAACACCTTGCCTCAGCAACCGTTACTACCACCTATACTCCTACACACACCAGACCCTTGAGGCGTACCACTCGGTTTGTACTGGAACACAATGAATGAACATATGGAAGGTATTTAAAGGCCGTCGGGTTTTGTCATTTAATTACAAAGAATGGACTCTGACAAATAATACTATATTAATTAACATGCTCTATTAGGTCAATACACTTCCAATACCCATAGACCACTTGACCTCCGCGATC
Organism: Procambarus clarkii; assembly: GCF_040958095.1. Classification (NCBI taxonomy): domain Eukaryota; kingdom Metazoa; phylum Arthropoda; class Malacostraca; order Decapoda; family Cambaridae; genus Procambarus; species Procambarus clarkii. The sequence goes on from NW_027189887.1 coordinate 10,862, forward strand.
ACCACCCACACTCGTAACTTCCGCCTAAGTCCCTAATACGGAATGATTACTACAACGCTCCACACCCGGTTAGTCTTTCATTCAATACTCACATACTGCAGACTTAACTTGGTCACTAAGATCACAACAGGTTTTCGCATAGCTGTCTGCTACACTTCGCTTCTGCCGCAAACGGAGATCCAGAGGACTTCTCGGTTCAACTCCCACAATCAGACTGACTCCAGTCAGCCATCTATCTCAACCATTTCACCCCGCCTCTCAAGGAAGGTATAATCCGATTAACCTTATCCCTAGAGCGGTAACCTTGATCCTAGAAGCCTGACGAAGAATAATTCCTCTTTCCAGGAATTAGTAATTTGGCTAAACAGCTTCGGTCTTAATCCATTGACCTTTCTTAGATATGTGATCCATAGTCTGTCTACTTACATGTACTTCCAATCATCATTCGTTAAGTGTTGTAGTAATGGCTAATAATTCCTACTAACTTGTGGATTACAACACCACTCCCCTCCTTAAACACGCATATGTCCCCATATGCATCATTGCAATGGTTTCATTAGTGCAAGGACCTGGAGGATGCACCCACCATATGTGTACAACTAAAAAATCATCCAAAAAGTTCATCATACACACGATGAAATAAATTAAAATTTTCCCCGACATGGCTCACAACACTTCTCCAACATATACATTATATTCACATCATAGCACAGGTAAAATAGTCTGTAATAATTTTTCCCATCTCCAACAATGCACATATACCTAAACTGCTGACATATAATTACATACAAACATAAACATAAAATTACATTGGCCAGAATGCTGGCACTTAAACAGAAATGACACTAGTCATTAATATATACACAACACATATATATCTAAGGTTCTTCATCCTTAGTAATAAGTTAATTATAATTTAACATCTTGTCCTGTACTGTTGACATAAGGCTTACAATGATCACACAATGTTTCACTGGCCTCCTCCACAATTGGCAGCATCACCTCTCTTGTCTTCGTGTCCCATGGTTGCTAGGTCATAGATCCTCCATGACCCAGACAAAACCCAGGCTGTCCAGCATGGTGAATGTTGTCAATGTCCCATCGTTGCTCTGAGCTAACGTGATCCTGGCCTCCAGAGCAACGGAGATTCCTACCCCAGGGTCATGTTCCCTTGGGTCTGTGCTGACGTCTCGTTCCAGGGCACCACCCCAGAACGTTGTAGATCCCTCACAGCTCTCTGGTCTAGGCCCATCCGCCCAGAGTGTGTCCACCTGTATTCACACCTTCCCGACCGCTGTACCTGCAAAATATTCCCTCGGAGCCCCCTGGCTCGATCCCATTATTACATAACCCCCTCGGCTCCTTACTCTCTCCCCGTATATAGCCTGAGCGCAGCTGCAAAACCATTGCAGCTGGCCCTTATCCCTGCTTTGATGTCAGGGGGCGAATTTCGCCTATAACGTCACGTTGGCTTCACTTCCTCCCCCTTTTTTTCTAGAATTACTGAGTGTAGCCTCATAGCTTCCCTTCTACTCTACCTGAAGCTCTGTGACATGATCCCGGGGGACCTTCTCAAGCCTAACACTCAGTAATGGTGCCGATGAGGTAATATACAGTATATACATACACATATATTATCACAATAAATACCTCATTAACATAATTTCCAACTTATGTCACTAAAACATCATACTGCCACTGGCTCGCCTCTAGCGAGATTCCTGTAACAACTTAATAAGAAATTAGTATCTCTACTTCGCTCGCCCACTGCAACCACCCACACCTGAAATTTTGAAATTCTACCTTGTAATCTTATCCATATGTCTTACCCACTCAGACATAATTAATGAAAATTTTAATGAGAATAATGAATTTTTATTAGTCTTTTATGAGTTTTGCTGGAAATATCGACTTGGCTCGCCTACTGCAGCCACCAACTCCTGAAATTATCCACATTTCATCTTATCCATAAGACTTACCCACTCCGACACACCATTACCTCTGGTCATCCCAACCACTGATGACCTCAACATAACGCACACATCCCTACAACCACTTCCTGCGTCCTAACGCACCGACCTTGCTACGCCAATACTCACCTTACCGACCACTACCTGGCGCCCCTGCGCCACCATATACTCCACAACACCACACTCCATACCAGGCGTCCAAACGCCACTACACTATACCACCCAATGGCGTCCCCAACGCCCTCAACACAACATCCGGCGTCCCCAACGCCATCAACACAACACCCGGCGTCCCCAACGCCATCAACACAACACACGGCGTCCCCAACGCCATCAACACAACACCCGGCGTCCCCAACGCCATCAACACAACACACGCGTTCCCAACGCCTTCAACACAACACCCGGCGTCCCCAACGCCCTCAACACAACACCCGGCGTCCCCAACGCCCTCAACACAACACACGGCGTCCCCAACGCCATCAACACAACACACGGCGTCCCCAACGCCATCAACACAACACCCGGCGTCCCCAACGCCATCAACACAACACACGGCGTTAAAATTACCAGTAATGCTACACATGCTACACATAATCGCTACAATGCCAACAATGTCATGCACTATACTACATCCATAATATCAACAGTCAAAACCTGCACAATTCACTACAGTAAATACTATGCATTATGCTGATAAGCCACTACACGTGCACTACACTACACAACCAGGCATACAAATGCCAATACACAATCATGCACTTCACTTGGCGTCCAAACGCCAATACACACTGCGTCACCACCACGGGGCCTCGTAGCCTGGTGGATAGCGCGCAGGATTCGTAATTCTGTGGCGCGGGTTCGATTCCCGCACGAGGCAGAAACAAATGGGCAAAGTTTCTTTCACCCTGAATGCCCCTGTTACCTAGCAGTAAATAGGTACCTGGGAGTTAGTCAGCTGTCACGGGCTGCTTCCTGGGGGTGGAGGCCTGGTCGAGGACCGGGCCGCGGGGACACTAAAAGCCCCGAAATCATCTCAAGATAACCTCAAGATAAGATAACCACTGGACGCCACACACCCCCACCGACGGGACACGCTCCTCGTGTCCCAGGTAACACTCTCCATAATGCTACCTGCACCCACAAAAAATCTCCATGGCCCTCTCCAGGGTACACGAGACATCGAACCCCAGACGTCAAATTACGCGTCGCTGGCTATGCCTAGGAGTTCACAATTCACTTCGCCTATTTTCTGTATCGATGTAACGCCTGAAATCGCTCGAATCTTTACGTAATATTTAATTATCCTTAAAATATTCGATTTACACGTTACATGAAATTTAATTAACTTTAAATCACGTAGTTTTCACACTTAATTTCACCTTAGCAACTGTTTCTCACTATTGCCACCATACCGACGATATAAAACAAGCTCCAAGGTGCGGCTCGCTTGGCCCACCCATCGCTTGGCCCGCACATGGCCCACGCCGGCCCACATTCACCCACGCTAGTTTACCTCGCCACTCTGTATACTCCGCACAACGAACATTGTATAATCCGCACTACGAACACTGAACTTGTTTTGGATCACGATGCTTCAGTGGTCCAGACTTGCATCTTAGCCGTCTCTCGTTGCAGGAATTTGGAAAGAAAGAAATAAACCCCACATGTGCCCCACAATGGCCTAGTCCCTTTAATTAACTAACACCTCTGACCTGGTCTCACCTGACCCTTCTTTCCTCCGTCTAGTAACCACCATTCTCACCACAACCCGAAATCTACCATTTCCCGAACACTCCCTCACCAACTAAACCAGAACCACACTTCCTTCATCTCGCACCGTGTTCCAAAACCTGTTTGCGCTGCCACCAAATATGTCGTCTACCAATTCCCTAACATTCCCTCACCAACCGAACCAGGAACACTATGAGGGGGCAGATGGAAGGTATTTAAAGGCCGTCGGGTTTTGTCATTTAATTACAAAGAATAGACTCTGACAAATAATACTATATTAATTAACATACTCTATTAGGTCAATACACTTCCAATACCCATAGACCACTTGACCTCCGCGATCACCACCCACACTCGTAACTTCCGCCTAAGTCCCTAATACGGAATGATTACTACAACGCTCCACACCCGGTTAGTCTTTCATTCAATACTCACATACTGCAGACTTAACTTGGTCACTAAGATCACAACAGGTTTTCGCATAGCTGTCTGCTACACTTCGCTGCTGCCGCAAACGGAGATCCAGAGGACTTCTCGGTTCAACTCCCACAATCAGACTGACTCCAGTCAGCCATCTATCTCAACCATTTCACCCCGCCTCTCAAGGAAGGTATAATCCAATTAACCTTATCCCTAGAGCAGTAACCTTGATCCTAGAAGCCTGACGAAGAATAATTCCTCTTTCCAGGAATTAGTAATTTGGCTAAACAGCTTCGGTCTTAATCCATTGACCTTTCTTAGATATGTGATCCATAGTCTGTCTACTTACATGTACTTCCAGTCATCATTCGTTAAGTGTTGTAGTAATGATCCTCTAGCTAATAATTCCTACTAACTTGTGGATTACAACACCTTCCATTAATCAGTTTCCCATCTTGTAGTCGGCCAGGCTGAAAGATGACGAGTAACACGGACGAGGGATGGGAGTCAGTGAAGTCGGGACAGTGGAAGACTTGGGTCGACCTGAAGGTGCTAGCTAAGTGGGCTAGTTGAGCGCTGCTGTTGAGTGTTATAGACTTCTCTCCTGGAGGTGCTAGCCAGTGAGGCTAGGTGAGCACTGTGGTTGGGCGCTGTAGACTTCGATTCTGGAAGGTACTAGCCAGTGGGGCTAGGTGAGCACTGTGGATGGGCGCTGTAGACTTCGATTCTGGAAGGTACTAGGCAAGTGGGCTAGTTGAGCACTGTGGTTGGGCGCTGTAGACTTCGATTCTGGAAGGTACTAGCCAAGTGGGCTAGTTGAGCACTGTGGTTGGGCGCTGTAGACTTCGATTCTGGAAGGTACTAGCCAAGTGGGCTAGTTGAGCACTGTGGTTGGGCGCTGTAGACTTCGATTCTGGAAGGTACTAGCCAAGTGGGCTAGTTGAGCACTGTGGTTGGGCGCTGTAGACTTCGATTCTGGAAGGTACTAGCCAAGTGGGGCTAGTTGAGCGTAACTGATTTTACTGATTGAGCGTCCCAGCGAGTGTGCAACGGACGTGGAGCATCGAAGACTTCATCAGAGGCACATTGTGTCTGTCATCCGTGAAGCAGGCGAGCGTAAGGGCTAGCAACGTCGCTCCGGTTGACCTTGCATAGACTTGTATATTATAATGGTGATGGGAATAATAATGGGTTATTTTAAGTCTAATTCTTTTCATTTTACCTTTAAACATTACACTATTTTTCCCACCAAGATTAGGGTTCTCTGAACTAGAATCGGATCATAGTTTAAAAAGAACCCAGTTACGAAGGGTTCGTAACAACTTCCTAATGCATTCTGTTTGTCTACTACTCTGACACTGAAACAATTCTTTCTAATGTCTCTATTGCTCATCTGGGCACTCAATTTCCACCTCCCCTAGTGCAAGTGCCCTTTGTGTTAAATAGTCTGTCTTTATCTACCCCTGTCAATTCCATGGAGAATCTTGTATGTGGTGATCATGTCCCCCATAACTCTTCTGTTTCTCAGTAACGTGAGGTTTAATTCCCGTAGTCCATCTTCGTAGCTCATACCCCTCAGTTCGGGTATTAGTCTGGTGGTAAACCTTCGTACCTTTTCCAGTTTAGTGTTTTGCTTGACTAAATATGGACTCCATGCTGGGACCGCATACTCCAGGATTGGTCTGACACATGTGGTATACAAAGCTCTGAATGATTCTTTACACGTGTTTGTAATGGTTGTTCTTATTTTAACCAACCTGGCATATGCTACTGATTTTTTCATGAGGTGGGCTTCAGGGGACAGGTCTGGCGTGATATCAACCCCCAGGTCTTCCTCTCTCTCTCTCTCTCTGACTCTTGAAGTATTTCATCTCCCACATGATACCGTGTATCTGGTCTCCTGCTCCCTTCACCTATCTTCAATACATTATATTTGCTTTGGTTAAACTCTAACAAAAATTTGTTCGACCATTCCTACAGCTTGTCCAGGTCTTCTTGAAGCCTCAAGCTTTCCTCCTCTGTCTTAATTCTTCTCATAATTTTGGCTTCGTCAGCAAACATTGAGAGGAATGAGTCTATATCCTCTGGGAGATCATTTACGTAAATCAGAAACAAGATAGGTCCAAGTACAGAGCCCTGCGTGACTCCACTGGTGACTTCACGCCACTCTGAGGTCTCGCCCCTCATTAACTCTGCTTCCTATTGCTTAGGTACTCCTTTATCCACTGGAGCACCATACCAGTTACTCTTGCCTAGTTTCTCCAGCTTATGCATCAGCCTCATATAGGGTACTGTATCAGGTTTTCCGATAATCCAAGAAAATGCAGTCCGCCAATTCGTCTGTTGCTTAATCTTTGTCACCTGATCGTTGAATTCTATTAAGCCTGTAAGGCAAGATTTACCCTCCTTGAACCGATGTTGATTAGTTGTCACGATGTCCCTTATCTCCAGATGTGTTACTAGGTTTTTTCTCGCGATCTTGTCCATCACCTTGCATGGTATAAAAGTTAAGGACACTGGCCTGTAGTTCAGTGCCTCTTGTCTGTCACCCTTTTTGTATATTGGGACTACTTTAGCCGTCTTCCATATATCTGGTAGGTCTCCCATCTCCAGTGACCTACTATACACTATGGAGAGTGGCAAGCAAAGTGCTTCTGCACACATTTCAGTACCTATGGTAAGATTCCGTCTGGGCCAACAGCCTTTCTCACGTTCAGATCCAAAAGATGCCTCTTGACCTCATCTCTTGTGATTTCGAACCCTTCCAAGGCCGCCTAGTTTACCTCTCATAGTGCTGTGATCTCACCTCGTTCTATTGTGAAGACCTCTTGGAGCCTCTTTTTGACTTCTTCACACACATCTTTGTCATTATCTGTGTACCTGTCCTCGCCTGTTCTAAGTTTCTTCACCTGTTCCTTCACTGTTTTCCTTCTGATATGACTGTGCAGTAGTTTTGGCTCGGTCTTGGCTTTATTAACTATATCATTTTCATACCTTTTCTCAGCTGCTCTTCTCACTTACATACTCCTACCTGGTTCTCTGGTATCTCTCTCTACTTTCTGGTGTTCTGTTATTTCAGAAGTTCCTCCTCAACCTTTTGTTCAGTTCCATTGCTTCCATACATGCCCTATTAAACCAACGATTCTTCTTTTGCTATTCGGCTTATTCCTGTCGGGCCGGGATAAACCTGTTTACTACCTCCTGACACTTTTAGGTGACATTGTCAATCATATCTTGTACGAACTTAGTTCTCAGTTCTGTGTCCCAATGTATATCCCATAGAAATTTTCTCATTTCCTCATAATTTACCTTTCGGTACGCCAGCCCTTTGTTTCCCAGTTCTTATTTTGGGGAGATAAATCCTAGCTCTACCAGGTAATCAAAGATCAGTACACTGTGATCAGTGATTCATAAGGGGGCTTCTAACATAAGTTCCCTTATATGCGACTCATTTACAGTAAATATTAGATCAGGTATAGCTGGTTCGTCCTCTCCTCTAATTTTTGTCGGTCCCTTGATGTGTTGGCTTAGAAAGTTTCTTGTTGCCACGTCCAGCTGCTTAGCTCTCCAAGTGTCTGGTCCTCCATGTGGGTCTCTGTTCTCCCACTCTATATTCCCGTGGTTGAAGTCTTCCATAACTAGTAGTCTGGATCCGTTCCTGCTAGCGATAGAAGCTACTCTCTCTCTATTATATTAATGGTGGCAATGTTGTTTCCATCTTCTGTCGTTTGGTGAGGGTTATATTTGACTACTACTATAATCTTGTCCTCCAATTGTTGTGTGTGTGTGTGTGTGTGTGTGTGTGTGTGTGTGTGTGTGTGTGTGTGTGTGTGTGTGTGTGTGTGTGTGTGTGTGTGTGTGTGTGTGTGTGTGTGTGTGTGTGTGTGTGTGTGTGTGTGTGTGTGTGTGTGTGTGTGTGTAAGTTTGTTCGGTATCAATAAAATACTAACTCTTACGGTCAATAGTATGCTGGAGTTTAATTTCTCCATAAAAATGAAAGTGCAACAAGGACCATAATAACCTACAACTTGAACATCCTTGTTGTTGTAGTTGCAGGTTGGTATAGTCATATAGTGACTTGTGTTGTATAGATAATGTACATGTAAATGTCATGAATAACTGTAAATAGTAAAAACCATCATGCTTTGTCTCAATCCATTATAGTCAGCTAATAATTGTGGGATTCAAGAACTATAATGATGTTTTAATGACATAATTAACACATGTTTGCTTCAGTCTTAAGAAGTTTTGTTCAGATAACGACTGGTAGGATGCATAATATCTTTATTAGTAATATTGTTTAACTAACATTGTCAACTCCTTGTCTTCTTTGTCTCAAGCTTGTGTGATCATATACCAGCTTGGTTGATGATGGATATCCTCAGCAATCATCTTGTTTTTTCTAACAATGATAGCACAATGTTCCTCTCTTCTCGAGTCAGTATAGTTAGATAAAGACTACAAGTGTGAAGCAGGATATCATAGTTATAGTAATACACCATTCCCCACTCCCTCGTCCGATGCATTCCCAAATGATCTGAGGTTCCCATCAGAAAATTGGGAACGTCAAATGATCTGATGTTCCCATGACTGATATATAAAAAAAAAACAGATAAAACACAAAATAAAAAAAAAATGAAAATTATATAAAAAATAAACTACTCCGACAAAATGAACGGTATGGTAAATAACAGCTTAATTCCAATGCAATGTCACACAAAATAATTAAACCAAAATGAAAATAAATCAAAATCTATGAAAATTCAATTTATCAATGAAATCGGAAATATTGAAAGGCATCGTAACATATTTAGTATAGTGCATGTTGCTATTACGTGCAATAGATGGCACTGTTTTTAAACAAAAAGCATGTTTTTTACCTGTCACAGGTGTGGCATCTATACGTATACTCGCAAAATGAATGGTATTGTAATCAACTCTGCTCAATTTCACGCACTGTCACACATAATGAATAAATTAAATTGAAAATAAATCGAAATCTATGAAAATTCAATTTGTCAATGCAATCGGAAACATTGAAATGGAATAGTAACATATTTATTATAGCGTGTGCTGCTCTTCGTGCAACAGATGGAGCTGTTTCTTAAAAAATGATTGTTTTTACCTGTCTCAGGTGTGGCATCTATACTTACACTTACGAAATGAACGGTATTGTAAATAACACAGCTCAATTCCACCGTATGTATGTATATAGTATAGTATAGTAGCATGTATATAGTAGGTATATAATAACACGCCCCTATTCGAATGCAACGGTGTGTCAGATTTTCAGAGCAATCGGTAAAGAGGTTCGATGATTTCCCTCACATGAAAAAACATGAAAAAATATTAAAAAAAAAAAACATTTTTTCCCGGCACAGACGTGACATCTATATAGAATGTATATAAAAAAGAACCTCGGATGCGAATGAAACGTTGTGGTTAAATTTCGAAGCAATCGGTGAAGAACTTTCGGAGATTAGCGATTTTGAACAAACGAACATTTACATTTTTATTTATATAGATTTATCAGGCGTGTTGCTCATGCCTTAACATTGCCAAACATTTATGGTGTATGTTGCTTATAAAGGTTATATTGATTAACTGACGATGGCAAGACTGGAGCTATCGGTTCACACTTAGTAAAGTCATTTATTGTTGGGTTCTGCATAATGCTCTTCTTCTTCTTCTGTTAATAAAAATAATAATAATATTTATTAGGGGAAAGTACATACATACAAAATGGTATACAAGAAAAATGTTGTGTATCTAGGTAGGGCAAGTAAATACTATGCCTCAAGCCACTAATACACTCAGTGTTTCAGGCATGACAATAGCACCACTGTTGTTCTCGTCACAAGTTATAAATTATCAAATTAGAACTGGTGAAATGTCGGATATTTTAATGGTGATCTATTCTTATTAATTGTAAATTGATCTTCCTCTCTTAAATTTACGGTGAAAATAGTTATACATAAAAGCTTAAAGTCGGTATACTTCACTTGTATATAAAAATGGTCAACTAGAACAACTTATTTCAATATTTTACATAAATTACTGGAATCGTGACGGTTTATGAATAATAACAATTGTGGTATCTGTTGACAGGCAGGACAGCCCTTCACGGGGCAGCCGTAGGTGGTCACGCCTACACTGTGAAGATCCTCCTCGACGCTGGAGCAGACGTCAACGCTACAGATAATAGCGGTAAGAGTCACACTTATGCATCCCAACATTATACAACACTCATATCACACAACTCACCACACTTACCATGTGTCAAAATGTAATATTTATATTTTAAAACTATACCATAGGGGAAAGTGTTTGTCTGTTCATAGTTGGAGGCTAAAGTTTTAAAATAAGTTGTGTTATAGTAATCTGCACCATAATTCATTGATTTTGAAAAAATTAACAGAAAATTCCTGCTGTGAATAATTTGTCCATACTAGCATCAAACAGACAATTCTCCCACAGTGGCAAAAGTTTCTCAAGCAACTGCTCTTTACCATGGTAAGGATAACTATTGTTTTTCTAGTACTTCACACCACTGAACTGCTGTCACTGCCAACTACCTACACATTAGATAATTATATTATTTTTAAGACAGAGATTGACAGATAAAAAGATAGAGACAGAAACACACAGAAAGTCAGAAACAAAAACACAGCTCGAGACAGACAGAGCGAGGAAGAGACAAAGATAGAGGAAGAGAATGAGGCAGACAGTAGATAAAGGGATGGATGGATAGACAAATGAATAAACAGATAATCCGTAGGAGCTGTGATGCGGGTTTGAACCTATGTGCTGGGTGTTCCCAGGCACACGCTCTCTTTGTATTGAAGGCGGAGCGTCAGAGGTAGAACATTTCGAGATGACAGAGCCAGAGTGCATGGGGGGGATTGTGTGAAACTCTGGTTCGTGCTTCAGTGGAAGCCTCAGAAGTCCTAGAAGTCCTCATGCAGTAGTACCTCAGCTTGTAATCCTTTTTGACCTTGTCGTCGCTTACTCTTCTAGAGAGTGTGCCTGGGAACACCTAGCGCATAGGTTCGAACCTATGTCACGGCTCCTACGGATTTTCTCATTGATGCATCACGCGAGTGTGATTACTCACTGTGTAATGAATAGGTAGATGCATGTATGGATACATAGGTAGACATATGAGTGGTTAGATGGAGGGATAAATGGATGAATAGATAGACAGATGAGTAGATGAGTGGACAGGTAAATGGAAGGACAGATAGATGAATATATGGATGGACGTATAGGTAGCAAGATGGATATGGATTGAAGATTAATTACATGGGATAGATAAATAGCGATAATTGGGTGGATGAATGGATAGAACGATCAGTAGGTGCATGGATAGATAGATGGATAGATAGATAGATGAATAGAAAGAACCTGATGGATATGAACGAAGGATAGAAGGCTGTACAGATGGACGGAGAGAAAGAAAGGTGGAGATATATATATATATATATATATATATATATATATATATATATATATATATATATATATATATATATATATATATATATATATATATATATATATATATATATATTATATATATATATTATATATATAAATATATATATATATATATATATATATATATATATATATATATATATATATATATACATATATATATATATATATATATATATATATATATATATATATATATATATATATATATATATATATATATATATATATATATATATATATATATGCGGAAAATCCACAGAGAAATATGAAATGAGGTGAACGTTTCGGCTTTGTTAAAGCCTTTGTCAACACCAGACTCAGTCTGGTGTTGACAAAGGCTTTAACAAAGCCGAAACGTTCACCTCATTTCATATTTCTCTGTGGGTTTTCCGCATAAAATGATCAGTGTTTTGTGATCGTCAATTGCATATATATATATATATATATATATATATATATATATATATATATATATATATATATATATATTTGTTGTGTATATGTATATTTGTTGTAACGTAAATCACTGTGATTTGTCATTGTCGTGGAGGAACTCGGCTGTAGACGAGTACTTGGGTACACATATACTCCTGTTATCTGGTAGGACATCGAAGTCCAGCATTCAGTGAGGTGATTGCGAGGCAATTATTATAACGTAACCAAGGGAATGCCCATTGCTTTTAGAGAATTTGTTCTTTGACAATTTGAGTAACGTAAAATACGTTTGGGATAATTTACGTTCCTGCAAGCAGCTACGGTAGTCTCGAGGAGCCTAGCCATCAGCCAGGTAAGAATTAGAGTATTGTCTGTCGTAATTAACGGTCAGTGGGCCGGGTAATTGACGTGTTTCAGGAAGTCAAAGTAATTAACCTCGATCCTTGTTTGATCGACTCACATGAAGGCTCCATTGTTCCATTAACGTAACGTCGTTATCTGCCCGGAAGTACCGGCACTTGATTGACTCGTGGGAGGAGTAACGTCATTTTAGAATAACGTAAACGTGGGGCTATTTACTGTTATTAACCACCTGAATTGGTCTGAGTATGGAAGGCTCAAACGGAATTCATACCTTAATGTAAATTACTGAGCCAGTGTGAAAGGTTGCGTATTTTAATTGTTTAATTATTGATCTTGAGGATAGTAATTAATTACTCTAAAGGTAATCACGAGTGATTACCGTTCTCTTAGCACTTTGGACATTGTAAATCAGAGTTTACCATCGCTGAGTGATTAGTAACCGATTAACGTAAATTAACGTAACTAGTAAAGAGATTAATCAGCTGTCTGGAAGTACAGGGATTAATGGGATTTTCTCACTGAATGCTCGACGGGTAGAGTGTTGTGTAATTTCCGCGTTACTAGTGACAGTTGTAAGAGTTATTAATTTAACGTAAATGTTATTGTGTTATTAACGTAAATCAATTGTTATTGATTGTTGATCGTCCGTGGGATGGAGTGTTAACGTAAGAATTAATTTGAGGAAGGGTGCTGGAGTTGCCAGTGAACCCATTAGTTATTGTTGTCATTGAAAGACTACTGATTTGATTGCATTGCAACCGCTGTTGCAGGAGTAGACTGCACTGAGGCGTAGAACAGTAGGAGGTTACTGGAGACGTGTTTCAGAACCTACTGTGTCATGTGTTGTAATTGTGATTATAGATCTGTTAGTTCTTGTTTCTTGTTGATTCCTCTGTGTTCACGCTTATGTTCGAGTTAGTTCATTATGCAGTCCGAGGGGCTGGTGTCTAGCTGTCATTGATAGTGTCACAGGAAGGATTTCGAGTAACGTCATTGACATTTCTTTTTGTTTTGTTGTAGTAGTTAATAATTTATTGAATAAACTAAGTTGTTATGGTTAACACTGTCTTTTCGTTACACCCCCACACATTATTATTGTTATGCGAATGTTCTTCACACTCGACTAATAAAATTGAGACTAATTTTCTGAGCTTTGGATCAAATATACGGCACCACACAACAATAAATTATTGTTGTGAGAGCCCGTGACCTACTCGTTAGATTCGCTTCGGCGATTGGCTAAGGTCAGCGGCCAAGTGGGGGGGATTTCAATTTTCATTGGGGTCTCGGCGTTTGCTCCCGCCTAGTCAATTGTTCATACATGGTCCCAAAGTGAGGAATGAGCTGTTTACTACACTGGTGTGTTAGCTAAGCAAGTCCTTCCTCAGGCGACCTAGTTGAATATCACGACAGGAATAAAGGTTAAAGAATAAAGAAAGTTCTTAGAAATTTTCCGAGCTAAAATTCCTTATACCAATTTCAATTTATTCCAAAACTTCTCACAAGTTTACAAACTCAAACTCTCACACCTGGCCTACTGTGTTGGTGAGAGGGTGAGTGTTGTCACCCTGGCCTACTGTGTTGGTGAGAGGGTGAGTGTTGTCACCCTGGCCTACTGTGTTGGTGAGAGGGTGAGTGTTGCCTCCCTGGCCTACTGTGTTGGTGAGAGGGTGAGTGTTGCCTCCCTGGCCTACTGTGTTGGTGAGAGGGTGAGTGTTGCCTCCCTGGTCTACTGTGTTGGTGAGAGGGTCAGTGTTGCTTCCCTGGTCTACTGTGTTGGTGAGAGGGTCAGTGTTGCCTCCCTGGTCTACTGTGTTGGTGAGAGGGTGAGTGTTGCCTCCCTGGCCTACTGTGTTGGTGAGAGGGTGAGTGTTGCCTCCCTGGCCTACTGTGTTGGTGAGAGGGTGAGTGTTGCCTCCCTGGTCTACTGTGTTGGTGAGAGGGTCAGTGTTGCCTCCCTGGTCTACTGTGTTGGTGAGAGGGTCAGTGTTGTCTCCCTGGCCTACTGTGTTGGTGAGAGGGTGAGTGTTGCCTCCCTGGTCTACTGTGTTGGTGAGAGGGTGAGTGTTGCCTCCCTGGCCTACTGTGTTGGTGAGAGGGTGAGTGTTGTCTCCCTGGTCTACTGTGTTGGTGAGAGGGTGAGTGTTGCCTCCCTGGCCTACTGTGTTGGTGAGAGGGTGAGTGTTGTCTCCCTGGTCTACTGTGTTGGTGAGAGGGTGAGTGTTGCCTCCCTGGTCTACTGTGTTGGTGAGAGGGTCAGTGTTGTCTCCCTGGCCTACTGTGTTGGTGAGAGGGTGAGTATTTCCTTCCTGGCCTACTGTGTTGGTGAGAGGGTCAGTGTTGTATCCCTGGCCTACTGTGTTGGTGAGAGGGTCAGTGTTGTCTTCCTGGTCTACTGTGTTGGTGAGAGGGTCAGTGTTGTCTCCCTGGCCTACTGTACTCGCCTATTTGTGCTTGCGGGAGTTGAGCTTTTTCTCTTTGGTCCCGCCTCTCAACTGCCAATCAACTGGTGTACAGGTTCCTGAGCCTACTGGGCTCTATCTTATCTACATTTGAAACTGTGAATGGAGTCAGCCTCCACCACATCACTTATTAGTGCATTCCGTTTACCAACTTCTTTGACCCTGAAAAAGTTCTTTCTAATGTCCCTGTTGCTCATTTGGGTACTCAGCTTCCACCTGTATCCCCTTGTGCGTGTACCACCCGTGTTAAATAATCAATCCATGTCTAATCTGTCAATTTCCCTTAGAATTTTGTATGTGGTGATCATGTCTCCCCCTAGCTCTTCAATCTACCAGCGACGTGAGCTGCAGTTCACTCAACTGTCCTCATACCTCATACCTCTTAGTTCTGGGACTAGCTTAGTGGCATACCTCTGAACATTTTCCAGCTTTGTCTTGTGCTTGACTAGGTATGGGCTCCTTGCTGGGGCCGTATACTCCAGGATTGGCCATACATATGTGGTATACAAGGTTCTGAAGGATTCCTTACAAAGGTTTCTGAAAGCAGTTCTGATGGTAGCCAGCCTCGCATAGGCCGCTGATGTTATTCTTTTGATGTGGGCTTCAGGAGACAGGTTTAGCGTGATATCAACTCCTAGATCTTTTTCTCTGTCCATTTCGTGAAGAACTTCATCTCCCATTCGGTATCCAGTGACTGGCCTCCTAATTCATCCTCTAGTTTCATTGCCTTACATTTACTTGCGCTGAACTTTAGTAGCCATTTGTCGGACCATTCCTTCAGTTTGTCTAGGTCATATTATCATCCTCGCCTCATATTTTCTTCCTTGGTCTTGATCTTCCTCATAATTTCTGCATCATTAGCAAACATTGAGAGAAACGAGTCAATTCCTTCTGGGAGATCATTTACGTATATCAGAAAGAGTATAGGTCCAAGGACTGATCCATGTGGGACTCCACTGGTGACTACCCGCCACTCTGAGACCTAATCCCTCACAGTGACTCGCCGTGTCCTGTTGCTTAGGTACTCCCTTATCCAGTGGAGTACTTTACCTTTCACTCATGCCTGCATCTCCAGTTTGTGCACTAGAGTCTTATGTGGTACTGTGTCACAGGCTTTCTGGCAATCCAAAAAAATTGCAGTCTGCCCATCCCTCTCTCTTTCTTACCTGATTTTTGTTGCCTCGTCGAAGAACTCAATTAATCCTGCGAGGCAGGACTTGCCATCCCAGAACCCATGTTGATGCTGTGTTACAAAGTTCTTTCGCTCCAGATGTTCTTCTAGTTTTTTTCGCACAATCTTCTCCATCATCTTTCATGATATGCAAGTTAGGGATACTGACCTGTAGTTAAGTGCCTCCTGCCTATAACCCTTCTTGTATATTGGGACTACATTGGCCGTCTTCCAAATTTTTGGCAGTTCACCTGTTACCAGTGATTTGTTGCACACCATGGAGAGTGGCAGGCACAGATCTTCTGCTCCTTCCTTTAGACTCCATGGTGATATTCCATCCGGGCCAAAAGCCTTTGTCACATCCAAATCTAGCAGATGCTTCCTCATCTCCCCACTGGTAATCACAAACTCCTCTATTGGTGTCTGGTTTGATGTTCCCTCTCCTATCTCTGGGACTTCTCCTTGCTCTGTGGTGAAGACCTCCTGGAATTTCTTATTAAATTCTTTGCACACTTCTTTCTGGTTTGCAGTGAATCTTTCTTCCCCTATCCTCAGTTTCATTATCTGTTCCTTCACTGATTTTTTCCTCCTGATGTGGCTATGCAGCAGTTTGGGTTGTCTTTACCTTGCTCGCTAAGTCATTTCATATTACCTCTCTACCTCTCTTCTGACCCTGGCATATTCATTCCTGGCGCTCTGGTATCATTCTCTGCACAGTAGTGTTCTGTTGATTTTATAGTTTCTCCATGCCATTTTACTCAGTTGTTTTGCAAGCTTACATCTCTGATTAAACCATGTGTTTCTCATCTGCATATATTTTTTTTCCTTTTGGACTGGGACGAACTTGTCTGCTGCCTCCTTACACTTCTGTGTGATGTAGTCCATCATGTCATGAACTGTGTTGAAATTGAAATTGAAATTGAAATTGAAATAAGTTTATTGAGGTAAAATACACACAAAGGGATGAGGTAGCTCAAGCTATTCTCACCCCATTCAGTACAACGTGTTAATACATACATAGACACACATCACAAATAAACATATTACCAAACATTCTGAGAGATAAACATATACATTTCCTCCTTCACAAGTCGTATGTTATCAGACGTACACACAAATACTTTTATGACCTAGGTGTACTGTATAGACAATTTGCAAGAGACATGCAGATAATTCAACAAAATATTACAGTCTTGGTGAAAAATTCTTATATCTCTCAAGAATATCATCAACCTTTCCGTTGTGACACATCCAGGCTATTTGTTCAGGAACAGTCCTTATCTCAGTTTTTCTATATACATTAATCAACGGACAATCAAGAACATAATGGGCAAGGGTGTGAGACCTTAACATACCACATAGTTTACACCTCGTGTCATTATCATGAACAACTATCCCATATTTCCAGTAATATTTGTACCCAAGCCTGAGTCGTGTGTTTGTGAGGGGGTGAGTGTTGTCACCCTGGCCTACTGTGTTGGTGAGAGGGTGAGTGTTGCCTCCCTGGTCTACTGTGTTGGTGAGAGGGTGAGTGTTGCCTCCCTGGCCTACTGTGTTGGTGAGAGGGTGAGTGTTGCCTCCCTGGCCTACTGTGTTGGTGAGAGGGTGAGTGTTGTCTCCCTGGCCTACTGTGTTGGTGAGAGGGTGAGTGTTGTCTCCCTGGTCTACTGTGTTGGTGAGAGGGTGAGTGTTGTCTCCCTGGCCTACTGTGTTGGTGAGAGGGTGAGTGTTGTCTCCCTGGCCTACTGTGTTGGTGAGAGGGTGAGTGTTGCCTCCCTGGCCTACTGTGTTGGTGAAAGGGTCAGTGTTGCTTCCTTGGTCTATCCTACTTGTCCACCACAACACTACCCTCCTCTTCCTTCTCCAAAACACTCCCCTCCTCATCCTCCTAGAACACAGTACCCTCCTCTTCCTTCCACAACACTACCCTCCTCTTCCTTCTCCACCACACTTCCCTCCTCTTGCTTCTCCACAACACTACCCTCCTCCTCATTAACAACACTACCCTCCACTTCCTCCACAACACTCCCCTCCTCCTCTTCCTCATCCACATCACTACCCTCCTCTTCCTTCTCCACAACACTACCCTCCTCATCCTTCTCCACAGCACTACTCTCTTCTTCCTCCTCCACAACACTACCCTCATCTTCCGCCTCCCCAACATCCAACTACCCTCCTCCTCCCCCGAGAGTGTGAACCTGACTGACATCCGAGGAGATGCGTCAGGAGACCGCCAAGCCATTGAGTACCCTGTCTCGGCAGTGATGAAGACAGAAGTAGCCGACAAGGAAGACGCTGGAGGAGATGAGACAGTGTCAATTAAACCGGTAGAAGATATTGATGTAGATATAGCATGGCTGTTTGATGAAGGTCCAGCCCAGGAGTCTCGGTGAGGTCAAATGTGAAGATGGCCCAGCCGAAGAAGAGTCATGTGAAGAGAGCGATCCTGAGTAGAACCTAGACTGTTGAAATTAAGAGTCGGAAGGTGAATGCAACTGTGCTGAGTAGGAATAAGGAAAGATGTGGACAGACTGAGGACGGGAGTAGAGCGTCAAGTTGTCCACGAGCACAGAGGCATTCGGATAGAAGAGTTAAGTTGTGGGAGATGTCAGGCGTTGACATGTTTCACAGAAAACGTAGAGGAGAGATAGTGAAGAAAAGTAATAGCCAAGGAAATGAAAGAAGAAGAGACAGTATGTGTGGAGAGATGCTTACGAGCACCTTAGGAGAGGTAAAGCTACATGTACGGTCGAGTGCTGTTGGCTGTAAGACAGTGCTCGAAGAAACTTTTAGGGAACGAAGAAGAGTTGAAGGAGAAAAAAGGGAGTTGTATAGAGGTGAGAGGTGTGGGAAGAGGATGATGATACAAGCATGGAGGAATAGAAGAAAGCCGAGGACTAGATGGAAGTCAAGCAGGATGAGGTCTCGGATAAATGAGGAGACGAAAGGGAGGATCGTCAGTGAAGACGAGGGAGTGAAGTATGATGACAGGAGACGGAAGTATAATGGCAGTAGATGGAAGTGTGAAGACGACAGAGGAGGTACAGGCAGTAGATGTCTGACTCTGGACGTGAAGAGAAGAAGACGAGGAAACGGAGGGTGGAGACAGTAAGTAGAGTGGACTGATGGAGTGCAGGCGTCCAAGGAGGACAGCCTAGCCAAGAGGTGCCAGAGAGGTCAGATCGTTTGTGAGAAGATCCTGTTTCTGGCGAGTTGTGAGCCAGATGATGCAAGGAGCAACGAACTAATTGTAGACTCCTAAGGGAGTACGTAAGCAGATCAACCGGTCGAACAAATCGGTTGAAGAACGAGACAGTGTGGTGGCGGATGTATTATCCCGAGCTTTACCACTGGAATAACTCTCAAAAATAAGGGGAGGGGAGTGTTATGATCTCAGCCTACAGGAGAAACGAGTTTCCCCCCTTGAGAGTTTTTCAACAAGCCTGACCTAACTAGAAAGTATAGGAAATATAGAGGCGATAACACAGATGTAAAATAGTTTGTTGGATTTAATGAACAATTTGAGATTATGGGCAGTACATAAGGAAATAGATAAATGACTGGTTAGGAGATGTGGATACTTTGCTGGAGGCGTGAGGCTCGCTTCTTTAGGGCTTTGACCTCACTTGAGGCCAGACATCGCAGGGGGAAAGCCGTGCTCCGTTTGAGCTCCCGTCAGGAAGGAACCCCTAGTGATATATCTCCAAGAGAAGAGAAGTGTGCAGACGTGCCAGCTGTGGAATTGAGCTGAGAACGTTGTGGTCTCAAGTTCTGGACGGCGAGGAGAGTATTAAGCCGCCCAGAGGCATTATTGTGGGCTGTGGAATCGCCCTGACCAGGCTCCGTCAGAGGGAGGGGCGCCCTCGACGAGATAATATGTCGTAAGCACGATTTAAGCCAGTTCATAGTGATTGCTTGTAGTTGGTCGTGTGCCCAGCGACAGTAGCAATGTTTATTGATGAGTTAGAAATGTTTTGGTAAGGCAGGAAGCCTAAATAAGAGGAGATGAGAGACAGCTGGAGGGACGAGCAGCGCGTCCTCTCCCGTCGACCGCTTGAAGCCAACTGGCTGAGTGGCTGAGGAGGAAAGTGTGGAGGCCCGCCGGGCGAGGTGGAGCATGGTCCCGCCCAACGGGGGAATCCACTCTCACAGTACGTAGAGGACAGATAGAAGTTGGAGGCAAACATTGTGTGATTATTTTTGTTTATGTGTTAAAAGGGGAATCATTTTTATTAGAGTGTCGATGGGTTGCAGGTTTGTCTTTGGGGAAGAAGTTGCTGAGAACTCCGAAGCCAGCACAGAGAGAGTAGTTGATGAGACTCCAAGGTAGTGGAGGAGAGGACCTCGAGCTGTGAGGAGCAGTGAAGAGGAGTATCACGTGCTTCTGTAGAGGTGGTGAAGCACCACAGTAGTTCTAGGGAACTTCATGGTGTAGCAGCCAGGAGAGCTGTGGAGGACCCTAGCAGAAGGGTGAAGCACCGTAGTTACCCAAGGAAAACTTCTTCTTCCTCTTCTTCTTCCACAACACTACCCTCCTCCTCCTCCTCCTCCTCCTCCTCCACAACACGACCCTCCTCTTCCTTCTCCACAACACAACCTTCCTCCTCCTCCTCCACAACACGACCCTCTTCTTCCTTCTCCACAACACTTCCCTCCTCCTCCTCCTCCACAACACTACCCACCCCCTCCTCCTCCTCCTATACAACACTACCCTCCTCTTCTTCTTCCACAACACTCCCCTCTTCTTCCCCCTCCACAACACTCCCCTCTTCTTCCTCCTCCACAACACTACCCACCCCCTCCTCCTCCTCCTCCTGTACAGCACTATCCTCCGCTTACTCTTCCACAACACTTCCCTTCTCTTCCTTCTCCACAACACTCCTCTCCTCTATCTTCTCCACAACACTCCTCTCCTCTTCCTCCTCCACAACACTACCCTCCTACTCCTCCTCCACAACACTACCCTCCTCCTCCTCCACAACACTACCCTCCTCTTCCTCCTAATCCCCCACAACACTACCCTCCTCTTCATCCTCCACAACACCACCCTCCTCTTCCTCCTCAACAACACTACCCTCCTCTTCCTCCTCCACAACACTACCCTCCTCTTCCTTCTCCACAACACTTCCCTCCTCATCCTTCTCCACAACACTTCCCTCCTCTTCCTCCTCCACAACACTACCCTTCTCTTCCTTCTCCACATCACTACCCTCCTCATCCTTCTCCACAACACTACCCTCCTCTTCATTCTCCACAACACTACCCTCCTCTTCCTCCTCCACAACACTACCCTCCTCTTCCTTCTCCACATCACTACCCTCCTCATCCTTCTCCACAACACTACCCTCCTCTTCCTTCTCCACAACACTACCCTCCTCTTCCATCTCCACAACACTACCCTCCTCTTCCTCCTCCACAACACTACCCTCCTCTTCCATCTCCACAACACTACCCTCCTCCTCCTCCTCCACAACACTACCCTCCTCTTCCTTCTCCACAACACTACCCTCCTCCTCCTCCTCTACAACACTACCCTCCTCCTCCACAACACTACCCTCCTCCTCCTCCTCCTCCTCTACAACACTACCCTCCTCCTCCTCCTCCACAACACTTCTCTCATCTTTCTCCTCCACAACACTACCCTCCTCTTCCTTCTCCAAAACACTTCCCTCCTCCTCCTCCTCCACAACACTTCTCTCATCTTTCTCCTCCACAACACTACCCTCCTCTTCCTTCTCCAAAACACTTCCCTCCTCATCCTCCTCCACAACACTACCCTCCTCTTCCTTCTCCACAACACTACCCTCCTCCTCCTCCTCTTCCTCCACAACACGACCCTCCCCTTCCTTCTCCACAACACGACCCTCCTCTTACTCCTCCACAACACTACCCTCCTCCTCCTCCTCTTCCTCCACAACACTACCCTCCTCTTCCTTCTCCACAACACGACCCTCCTCTTACTCCTCCACAACACTACCCTCCTCCTCCTCCTCTTCCTCCACAACACTACCCTCCTCCTCCTCCTCCTCTTCCTCCACAACACGACCCTCCTCTTCCTTCACAACACTACCCTCCTCGTCCTTCTCCACAACACTACCCTCCTCCTCCTCCTCTTCCTCCACAACACGACCCTCCTCTTCCTTCACAACACTACCCTCCTCGTCCTTCTCCACAACACGACCCTCCTCTTCCTTCTCCACAACACGACCCTCCTCTTCCTTCTCCACAACACTACCCTCCTCTTCCTCCTCCTCCACAACACTACCCTCCTCTTCCTTCTCCACAACACTACCCTCCTCCTCCTCCTCTTCCTCCACAACACGACCCTCCTCCTCCTCCTGTACAACACTACCCCCTACTTCCTCCTCCACAACACTACCCTCCTCTTCCTCCTCAACAACACTACCCTCCTCTTCCTCCTCCACAACACTAACCTCCTCATCCATCTCCACAACACTTCCCTCCTCTTACTCCTCCACAACACTACCCTCCTCCTCCACAACACTGTCCTCCTCTTCTTCTTCCACAACACTCCCCTTCTCTTCCTCCTCCACAACACTCCTCTCCTCTTCTTCCTCCACAACACTACCCTCCTCCTCCTCCTCCTTCACAACACTTCCCTCCTCTTCATTCTCCACAACACTACCCTCCTCCTCTACAATATTACCCTCCTCCTCCTCCTCCACAACACTACCTTCCTCCTCCTCCTCCTCAACGACACTACCCTCCTCCTCCTCCTCCTCCACAACACTACCCTCCTCCTCCTCCTCCTCCACGACACTACCTTCCTCCTCCTCCTCCTCCTCCACAACACTACCCTCCTCCTCCTCCTCCTCCACGACACTACCCTCCTCCTCCTCCTTCTCCTCCACAACACTACCCTCCTCCTCCTCCTCCTCCTCCTCCTCCACAACACTACCCTCCTCCTCCTCCTCCTCCTCCTCCTCCTCCTCCGCAACACTACCCTCCTCCTCCTCCTCCACAACACTACCCTCCTCCTCCTCCTCCAAAACACTACCCTCCTCCTCCTCTTCCACAACACTACACTCCTCCTCCTTCAAAACTCAACCCTCTTCTTCCTTCTCCACAACACTACCCCCCTCTTCCTCTTACACAACACTACCCTCCTCTTCTACCACAACACTACCCTCCTCTTCCTCCTCTACAACACTACCCTCCTCTTCCTCCTCCACAACACTATCCTTCTGTTCCTCTTCCACAACACTACCCTCCTCCTCCTCCTCCTCCACCACAACACTATCCTTCTCTTCATCCTCCACAACACTACCCTCCTCCTCCTCCTTCTCCTCCACAACACTACCCTCCTCCTCCTCCTCCCCCTCCTCCACAACACTACCCTCCTCCTCCTCCTCCTCCTCCTCCTCCACAACACTACCCTCCTCCTCCTCCTCCTCCACAACACTACCCTCCTCCTCCTCCTCCAAAACACTACCCTCCTCCTCCTCCTCCTCCACAACACTACACTCCTCCTCCTCCTCCTTCACAACACTACCCTCTTCTTCCTTCTCCACAACACTACCCCCTCTTCCTCTTACACAACAATGCCCTCCTCTTCCTCCTCCTCCTCCACAACACTACCCTCCTCTTCCTCCTCCACAACACTACCCTCCTCTTCCTGCTCCACAACACTACCCTCCTCTTCCTCTTCCACAACACTACCCTCGTCCTCCTCCTCCTCCTCAACCACAACACTATCCTTCTCTTCTTCCTCCACAACACTACCCTCCTCCTCCTCCTCCTCCTCCTTCTCCTCCACCACAACACTTCCCTCCTCTTCCTCCTCCACAACACTACCCTCTTCTTCCTTCTCCACAACACTACCCTCCTCTTCCTCCTCCACAACACTACCCTCCTCTTCCTCTTCCACAACACTACCCTCCTCCTTCTCCTCCTCCACAACAACACTATCCTCCTGTTCTTCCTCCACAACACTACCCTCCTTCTCCTCCTCCACAACACTACCCTCCTCTTCCTCTTTCACAACACTACTCTCCTCTTTCTCCTCCACAACACTACCCTTCTCCTTCTCCTCCACAACACAACCCTCCTCTTCCTCCTCCACAACACTACCCTCCTCCTCCTCCTCCTCCTCCAAAACACTACCCTCCTCCTCTTCCTCCTCCTTCACAACACTACCTTCCTCTTCCTCCTCCACAACACTTCTCTCCTCCTCTTCCTCCACAACACTCCCCTCCTCTTCCTTCTCCACAACACTACCCTCCTCTTCCTTCTCCACAAAACTACCCTCCTCTTCCTCCTCAACAACACTACCCTCCTCTTCCTTCTTCACAAAACTACCCTCCTCTTTCTTCTCCACAAAACTACCCTCCTCTTCCTCTTCCATAGCACTACCCTCCTCTTCCCCCTACAAAACGCTACCCTCCTCTTCCTCCTCCACAACACTACCCTCCTCTTCCTCCTCCACAACACTACCCTCGTCTTCCTCCTCCACAACACTACCCCCTCCTCTTCCTCCTCCACAAAACTACCCTCCTCTTCCTCCTCCACAACACTACCCTCCTCTTCCTCCTCCACAACACTTCCCTCCTCCTCCTCCTACTCCACCACAACACTATCCTCCTCTTCTTCCTCCACAACACTACCCTCCTCTTTCTCCTCCACAACACTACCCTCCTCTTCGTCCTCCACAGCAATACTCTCCTCTTCCTCCTCTTCAAAACATCCCTACTCTTCCTCCTCCACAACACTACCCTCCTACTCCTCCTCCTCCTCCACAACACTACTCTCCTCCTCCTCCTCCTCCTCCTCCTCCTCCTCCTCCTCCACAACACTACCCTCCTCTTCCTTCTCCACAAAACTACCCTCATCTTCCTCCTCAACAACACTACCCTCCTCTTCCTCCTCCACAACACTACCCTCCTCCTCCTCCTCCATAACACTACCCTCCTCTTCTTCCTTCACATCACTACACTCCTCTTCCTCCACAACACTACCCTACTCTTCCTCCTCCACAACACAACCCTACTCTTCCTCCTCTACAACACTACTCTCCTCTTCCTCCTCTACATTACTATCCTCCTCTTCCTCCTCTACAACACTACTCTCCTCTTTCTCCTCCACAACACTACCCTCCTCCTCCTCCTCCACAAAACTACCCTCCTCCTCTTCCTCCACAACACTACCCTCCTCTTCCTCCACCACAACACTACTCTCCTCTTCCTCCTCCACAACACTACCCTCCTTTTCCTCCTTCACAACACAACCATCCTCGTTCTCCTCCACAACACTACCCTCCTCTTTCTACTCCACAGTACTACTCTCCTCTTCCTCCTCCAAAGCACTACCCTCCACTTCTTCCTCCACAGCACTACCCTCCTCTTCCTTCTCCACAGCACTACCCTCCTCTTCCTCCTCCACAGCACTACCCTCCTTCCTTCTCCACAGCACTACCCTCCTCTTCCTCTTCCACAACTCTACCCTACTCTTCCTCCTCCACAGCACTACCCTCCTCTTCCTCCTCAACAAAACTATCCTCCTCTTCCTCTTCCACAAGGCTACCCTCCTCTTCCTCCTCCACACTACTACCCTCTTCTTCCTCCTCCACAACACTATCCTCCTTTTTCTCTACATCACTACCCTCCTCTTCCTCCTCCACAAAACTGCCCTCCTCTTCCTCTTCCACAAGGCTACCCTCCTCTTCCTCCTCCACACTACTACCCTCCTCTTACTCCTCCACAACACTACCCTCCTTCCTCCTCCACAGCACTGCCCTCCTCTTCCTACTCCACAGCACTACCCTCCTCTTCCTCCTCCACAAGACTACCCTCCTCTTCCTCCTCCACAGCACTACCCTCCTCTTCCTCCTCCACAGCACTACCCTCCTCTTCCTCCTCCACAGCACTACCCTCGTCCTCCTCCTCCACAACACTACCCTCCTCCTTCTCCTCCGCAACACTACCCTCTTCTTCCTCCCCCACAACACTACCCTCCTCCTCCTCCTCCTCCTCCTCCTCCACAACACTACCTTCCTCTTCCACCTCAATAACGCTTCCCTCCTCTTCCTCCTCCACAAAACTACTCTCCTCTTCCTCCTCCTCAAGACTACCCTCCTCTTCCTCCTCTACAACACTACCCTCCTCTTCCTCCTTCACAACACTACCTTCCTCGTCCTCCTCCACAACACTACCCTCTTCTTCCTCCTGCACAAAAACTCCCCTCCTCCTCCTCCTCCTCCATAACACGACCTCCTCTTCCTCCTCCACAATTCTTCCCTCTTCCTCTTCCTCCACAACACTACGCACCTCTTCCTCCTCCACAACTCTACCCTCCTCTTTCTCCTCCACAACACTACCCTCCTCTTCGTCCTCTACAACACTACCCTCCTCCTCCTCCTCCTCCTCCTCCTCCACAACACTACTCTCCTCTTCCACCTCAATAACACTTCCCTCATCTTCCTCTTCCACAAAACTACTCTCCTCTTCCTCCTCCTCAAGACTACCCTCCTCTTCCTCCTCTACAACACTACCCTCCTCTTCCTCCTTCACAACACTACCTTCCTCGTCCTCCTCCACAACACTACCCTCTTCTTCCTCCTGCACAAAAACTCCCCTCCTCCTCCTCCTCCTCCTCCATAACACGACCTTCCTCTTCCTCCTCCACAATTCTTCCCTCTTCCTCTTCCTCCACAACACTACGCACCTCTTCCTCCTCCACAACACTACCCTCCTCTTTCCCCTCCACAACACTACCCTCCTCTTCGTCCTCTACAACACTACCCTCCTCTTCCTCCTCCACAACACTACCCTATTCTTCCTCCTCTACAACATTATCCTCCTCTTCCTCCTCCATAACACTACCCTCCTTTTCCTCCTCCACAACACTACCCCTCGTCTTCTTCTACCACAACACTACCCTCCTCTCCCTCCTCTACAACACTACCCTCCTCTTCCTCCTCCACAACACTATCCTTCTGTTCCTCTTCCACAACACTACCCTCCTCCTCCTCCTCCTCCACCACAACACTATCCTTCTCTTCATCCTCCACAACACTACCCTCCTCCTCCTCCTCCTCCTCCACAACACTCCCCTCCTCCTCCTCCTCCCCCTCCTCCACAACACTACCCTCCTCCTCCTCCTCCTCCTCCTCCTCCTCCTCCTCCTCCACAACACTACCCTCCTCCTCCTCCTCCACAACACTACCCTCCTCCTCCTCCTCCAAAACACTACCCTCCTCCTCCTCCTCCACAACACTACACTCCTCCTCCTCCTCCTTCACAACACTACCCTCTTCTTCCTTCTCCACAACACTACCCCCTCTTCCTCTTACACAACAATGCCCTCCTCTTCCTCCTCCTCCTCCACAACACTACCCTCCTCTTCCTCCTCCACAACACTACCCTCCTCTTCCTGCTCCACAACACTACCCTCCTCTTCCTCTTCCACAACACTACCCTCGTCCTCCTCCTCCTCCTCAACCACAACACTATGCTTCTCTTCTTCCTCCACAACACTACCCTCCTCCTCCTCCTCCTCCTCCTTCTCCTCCACCACAACACTTCCCTCCTCTTCCTCCTCCACAACACTACCCTCTTCTTCCTTCTCCACAACACTACCCTCCTCTTCCTCCTCCACAACACTACCCTCCTCTTCCTCTTCCACAACACTACCCTCCTCCTTCTCCTCCTCCACAACAACACTATCCTCCTGTTCTTCCTCCACAACACTACCCTCCTTCTCCTCCTCCACAACACTACCTTCCTCTTCCTCTTTCACAACACTACTCTCCTCTTTCTCCTCCACAACACTACCCTTCTCCTTCTCCTCCACAACACAACCCTCCTCTTCCTCCTCCACAACACTACCCTCCTCCTCCTCCTCCACAACACTACCCTCCTCCTCTTCCTCCTCCTTCACAACACTACCTTCCTCTTCCTCCTCCACAACACTTCTCTCCTCCTCTTCCTCCACAACACTCCCCTCCTCTTCCTTCTCCACAACACTACCCCTCCTCTTCCTTCTCCACAAAACTACCCTCCTCTTCCTCCTCAACAACACTACCCTCTTCTTCCTTCTCCACAAAACTACCCTCTTCTTTCTTCTCCACAAAACTACCCTCCTCTTCCTCTTCCATAGCACTACCCTCCTCTTCCCCCTACAAAACGCTACCCTCCTCTTCCTCCTCCACAACACTACCCTCCTCTTCCTCCTCCACAACACTACCCTCGTCTTCCTCCTCCACAACACTACCCCCTCCTCTTCCTCCTCCACAAAACTACCCTCCTCTTCCTCCTCCACAACACTACCCTCCTCTTCCTCCTCCACAACACTACCCTCCTCCTCCTCCTCCTCCACCACAACACTATCCTCCTCTTCTTCCTCCACAACACTACCCTCCTCCTCCTCCTCCTCCACAACACTAACCTCCTCTTCTTCTTTCACAACACTACCCTCCTCTTTCTCCTCCACAACACTACCCTCCTCTTCGTCCTCCACAGCAATACTCTCCTCTTCCTCCTCTTCAAAACATCCCTACTCTTCCTCCTCCACAACACTACCCTCCTACTCCTCCTCCTCCTCCACAACACTACTCTCCTCCTCCTCCTCCTCCTCCTCCTCCTCCTCCTCCACAACACTACCCTCCTCTTCCTTCTCCACAAAACTACCCTCCTCTTCCTCCTCAACAACACTACCCTCCTCTTCCTCCTCCACAACACTACCCTCCTCCTCCTCCTCCTCCATAACACTACCCTCCTCTTCTTCCTTCACATCACTACACTCCTCTTCCTCCACAACACTACCCTACTCTTCCTCCTCCACAACACAACCCTACTCTTCCTCCTCTACAACACTACTCTCCTCTTCCTCCTCTACATTACTATCCTCCTCTTCCTCCTCTACAACACTACTCTCCTCTTTCTCCTCCACAACACTACCCTCCTCCTCCTCCTCCACAAGACTACCCTCCTCTTCCTCCTCCACAGCACTACCCTCCTCTTCCTCCTCCACAGCACTACCCTCCTCTTCCTCCTCCACAGCACTACCCTCGTCCTCCTCCTCCACAACACTACCCTCCTCCTTCTCCTCCGCAACACTACCCTCTTCTTCCTCCCCCACAACACTACCCGCCTCCTCCTCCTCCTCCTCCTCCTCCACAACACTACCTTCCTCTTCCACCTCAATAACACTTCCCTCCTCTTCCTCCTCCACAAAACTACTCTCCTCTTCCTCCTCCTCAAGACTACCCTCCTCTTCCTCCTCTACAACACTACCCTCCTCTTCCTCCTTCACAATACTACCTTCCTCGTCCTCCTCCACAACACTACCCTCTTCTTCCTCCTGCACAAAAACTCCCCTCCTCCTCCTCCTCCTCCATAACACGACCTTCCTCTTCCTCCTCCACAATTCTTCCCTCTTCCTCTTCCTCCACAACACTACGCACCTCTTCCTCCTCCACAACTCTACCCTCCTCTTTCTCCTCCACAACACTACCCTCCTCTTCGTCCTCTACAACACTACCCTCCTCCTCCTCCTCCTCCTCCTCCTCCACAACACTACTCTCCTCTTCCACCTCAATAACACTTCCCTCATCTTCCTCTTCCACAAAACTACTCTCCTCTTCCTCCTCCTCAAGACTACCCTCCTCTTCCTCCTCTACAACACTACCCTCCTCTTCCTCCTTCACAACACTACCTTCCTCGTCCTCCTCCACAACACTACCCTCTTCTTCCTCCTGCACAAAAACTCCCCTCCTCCTCCTCCTCCTCCTCCATAACACGACCTTCCTCTTCCTCCTCCACAATTCTTCCCTCTTCCTCTTCCTCCACAACACTACGCACCTCTTCCTCCTCCACAACACTACCCTCCTCTTTCCCCTCCACAACACTACCCTCCTCTTCGTCCTCTACAACACTACCCTCCTCTTCCTCCTCCACAACACTACCCTCCTCTTCCTCCTCTACAACATTATCCTCCTCTTCCTCCTCCATAACACTACCCTCCTTTTCCTCCTCCACAACACTACCCCTCGTCTTCTTCTACCACAACACTACCCTCCTCTCCCTCCTCTACAACACTACCCTCCTCTTCCTCCTCCACAACACTATCCTTCTGTTCCTCTTCCACAACACTACCCTCCTCCTCCTCCTCCTCCACCACAACACTATCCTTCTCTTCATCCTCCACAACACTACCCTCCTCCTCCTCCTTCTCCTCCACAACACTACCCTCCTCCTCCTCCTCCCCCTCCTCCACAACACTACCCTCCTCCTCCTCCTCCTCCTCCTCCTCCTCCTCCTCCACAACACTACCCTCCTCCTCCTCCTCCACAACACTACCCTCCTCCTCCTCCTCCAAAACACTACCCTCCTCCTCCTCCTCCACAACACTACACTCCTCCTCCTCCTCCTTCACAACACTACCCTCTTCTTCCTTCTCCACAACACTACCCCCTCTTCCTCTTACACAACAATGCCCTCCTCTTCCTCCTCCTCCTCCACAACACTACCCTCCTCTTCCTCCTCCACAACACTACCCTCCTCTTCCTGCTCCACAACACTACCCTCCTCTTCCTCTTCCACAACACTACCCTCGTCCTCCTCCTCCTCCTCAACCACAACACTATGCTTCTCTTCTTCCTCCACAACACTACCCTCCTCCTCCTCCTCCTCCTCCTTCTCCTCCACCACAACACTTCCCTCCTCTTCCTCCTCCACAACACTACCCTCTTCTTCCTTCTCCACAACACTACCCTCCTCTTCCTCCTCCACAACACTACCCTCCTCTTCCTCTTCCACAACACTACCCTCCTCCTTCTCCTCCTCCACAACAACACTATCCTCCTGTTCTTCCTCCACAACACTACCCTCCTTCTCCTCCTCCACAACACTACCTTCCTCTTCCTCTTTCACAACACTACTCTCCTCTTTCTCCTCCACAACACTACCCTTCTCCTTCTCCTCCACAACACAACCCTCCTCTTCCTCCTCCACAACACTACCCTCCTCCTCCTCCTCCACAACACTACCCTCCTCCTCTTCCTCCTCCTTCACAACACTACCTTCCTCTTCCTCCTCCACAACACTTCTCTCCTCCTCTTCCTCCACAACACTCCCCTCCTCTTCCTTCTCCACAACACTACCCCTCCTCTTCCTTCTCCACAAAACTACCCTCCTCTTCCTCCTCAACAACACTACCCTCTTCTTCCTTCTCCACAAAACTACCCTCCTCTTTCTTCTCCACAAAACTACCCTCCTCTTCCTCTTCCATAGCACTACCCTCCTCTTCCCCCTACAAAACGCTACCCTCCTCTTCCTCCTCCACAACACTACCCTCCTCTTCCTCCTCCACAACACTACCCTCGTCTTCCTCCTCCACAACACTACCCCCTCCTCTTCCTCCTCCACAAAACTACCCTCCTCTTCCTCCTCCACAACACTACCCTCCTCTTCCTCCTCCACAACACTTCCCTCCTCCTCCTCCTCCTCCACCACAACACTATCCTCCTCTTCTTCCTCCACAACACTACCCTCCTCCTCCTCCTCCTCCACAACACTAACCTCCTCTTCTTCTTTCACAACACTACCCTCCTCTTTCTCCTCCACAACACTACCCTCCTCTTCGTCCTCCACAGCAATACTCTCCTCTTCCTCCTCTTCAAAACATCCCTACTCTTCCTCCTCCACAACACTACCCTCCTACTCCTCCTCCTCCTCCACAACACTACTCTCCTCCTCCTCCTCCTCCTCCTCCTCCTCCTCCTCCTCCACAACACTACCCTCCTCTTCCTTCTCCACAAAACTACCCTCCTCTTCCTCCTCAACAACACTACCCTCCTCTTCCTCCTCCACAACACTACCCTCCTCCTCCTCCTCCTCCATAATACTACCCTCCTCTTCTTCCTTCACATCACTACACTCCTCTTCCTCCACAACACTACCCTACTCTTCCTCCTCCACAACACAACCCTACTCTTCCTCCTCTACAACACTACTCTCCTCTTCCTCCTCTACATTACTATCCTCCTCTTCCTCCTCTACAACACTACTCTCCTCTTTCTCCTCCACAACACTACCCTCCTCCTCCTCCTCCACAAAACTACCCTCCTCTTCCTCCACAACACTACCCTCCTCTTCCTCCACCACAACACTACTCTCCTCTTCCTCCTCCACAACACTACCCTCCTCTTCCTACTCCACAGTACTACTATCCTCTTCCTCCTCCAAAGCACTACCCTCCACTTCTTCCTCCACAGCACTACCCTCCTCTTCCTTCTCCACAGCACTACCCTCCTCTTCCTCCTCCACAGCACTACCCTCCTTCCTTCTCCACAGCACTACCCTCCTCTTCCTCCTCCACAACTCTACCCTACTCTTCCTCCTCCACAGCACTACCCTCCCCTTCCTCCTCAACAAAACTATCCTCCTCTTCCTCTTCCACAAGGCTACCCTCCTCTTCCTCCTCCACACTACTACCCTCCTCTTCCTCCTCCACAACACTATCCTCCTTTTTTCTCTACAGCACTACCCTCCTCTTCCTCCTCCACAAAACTGCCCTCCTCTTCCTCTTCCACAAGGCTACCCTCCTCTTCCTCCTCCACACTACTACCCTCCTCTTACTCCTCCACAACACTACCCTCCTTCCTCCTCCACAGCACTGCCCTCCTCTTCCTACTCCACAGCACTACCCTCCTCTTCCTCCTCCACAAGACTACCCTCCTCTTCCTCCTCCACAGCACTACCCTCCTCTTCCTCCTCCACAGCACTACCCTCCTCTTCCTCCTCCACAGCACTACCCTCGTCCTCCTCCTCCACAACACTACCCTCCTCCTTCTCCTCCGCAACACTACCCTTTTCTTCCTCCCCCACAACACTACCCTCCTCCTCCTCCTCCTCCTCCTCCACAACACTACCTTCCTCTTCCACCTCAACAACACATCCCTCCTCTTCCTCCTCCACAAAACTACTCTCCTCTTCCTCCTCCTCAAGACTACCCTCCTCTTCCTCCTTCACAACACTACCTTCCTCGTCCTCCTCCACAACACTACCCTCTTCTTCCTCCTGCACAAAAACTTCCCTCCTCCTCCTCCTCCTCCTCCATAACACGACCTTCCTCTTCCTCCTCCACAATTCTTCCCTCTTCCTCTTCCTCCACAACACTACGCACCTCTTCCTCCTCCACAACTCTACCCTCCTCTTTCTCCTCCACAACACTACCCTCCTCTTCCTCCTTCACAGCACTACCCTCCTCTTCCTCCTCCAGAACACTACCCTCCTCTTTCCCCTCCACAACACTACCCTCCTCTTCGTCCTCTACAACACTACCCTCCTCTTCCTCCTCCACAACACTACCCTTCTCTTCCTCCTCTACAACACTATCCTCCTCTTCCTCCTCCATAACACTACCCTCCTTTTCCTCCTCCACAACACTACCCCTCGTCTTCTTCCTCCACAAAACTACCCTCCTCTTCCTCCTCCTCAACACTACCCCTCCTCTTCCTCCTTCACAAAACTACCCACCTCTTCCTCCTCCTCAACACTACCCTCCTCTTCCTTTTCCACAACACTTCCCTCCTCCTCTTCCTCCACAACACTACCCTCCTCTTCCTCCTCCACAACACTACCCTCCTCTTCCTCCTCCACAACACGACCTTCCTCTTCCATCTCCACAACACTTCTCTCCTCTTCTTCTTCCACAACACAACCCACCTCTTCTTCCTCCACAACACTACCCTCCTCTAACTCCTCCACAGCACTACCCTCCTCTTCCTCCTCCACTGCACTACCCTCCTCTTCCTCCTCCACAGCACTACCCTCCACTTCCTCCTCCACAACACTACCTTACTCTTCCTCCTCCACAACACTTCCCTCCTGTTCCTCCTCCACAACACTCCCCTCCTCCTCCTCCTCCACGACACTACCCTCCTCCTCCACAACACTACCCTGCTCTTCCTCCTCCACAACACAACCCTCCTCTTCCTCTACAACACTTCCCTCCTCTTCCTCTTCACTACCCTCCTCCTTCTCCTCTACAACACAACCCTCCTCTTCCACCTCCACAACAATACCCTCCTCTTCCTCCTCTTCAACACAACCCTCATCTTCCTCCTCCACAACACTACCCTCCTCCTCTTCCTCCTCCTCCACAACACTACCCTCCTCCTTGTCCTCCTCAACAACACTTGTGGGAACTGACCTGTGAGATTTATATTTATTTAATTTACATGAATTTATATAAATTTTTTATTTACGTTAATTTATATACTTCGATAGCAATTTGTATTATGACAAGTGGACTGTATTTCTGCAATAATCTCATAATCTCACAAATCGATCCTCTACACATTAGGGGGGGTTATTAAATTTATATATATGCTGCTAATCCAACTACAGTAATAGACTACATACATTGAAGAGGTTCCTTATCTTATTGTACAGCTGGCCTTAGTCCAACAGGTATAACCAGGATGTAGACACCACATTTTTCTCGTGTGAGGTAGCTTCCAACACCCAGGTAACTGATGCACAAAGCATGCTTCCTCGTCTTGACCTGTCAAAAGGGCGCTAGCTATAAAGCCAGAATCCTAATATATGTCCAGCTATGTCAGAGAAAACACTGTACAAGGAACCATATAGACCTGGGCTTAATTACCTTTAGTATGAGGCGATCTCGTGCTCTAACCGGCAACCCTACCTAATGACATTAAGGGCCATAAATGATAGATATATGGGTTTCGGCAGAACACTTAACTTGAATTTGTTGACAGCGTGTTGATAATGGTACACCTTTGGTTTCCATAACACATCGTCCAAGTAAAATTAACAGGAGCCATATTTGCTCCCGTGAGCCTCTGTGGTCTCAGTATAAACAATGGCTGACCACTCCCTCCTCCCTGATGCCTGGCTTACATTGTCCAGATTTCAGAAAGTGATAGAAGGGTCACATTTACTCTATTTTGATATTGATAATTAAGTTAATTTATATGAGATGGTTTTATGATGGTAAAGTCCAAAGAGTAATGTATTTAAGAATAATTCAAACCATAATAGGTGGTGAATTTATAATAGTATGTGGTAAAGATATTCCATTTTCTATAGACGGTAATTCCACTACAAATTACATTTTCTATGGGTAAACTTGTTTATACAACACAGCAATATTATCTGTCTGTATGATATTATTAAATGGTGTCGGAGTTTCCGACAACACTACCCTTTTCTTCCTCCCCCACAACACTACCCTCCTCGTCCTCCTCAACAACACTACCCTTTTCTTCCTCCCCCACAACACTACCCTCCTCGTCCTCCTCAACAACACTACCCTTTTCTTCCTCCTCCACAACACTATCCTCCTCTTCCTCCTCCACAACACAACCCTCCTCTTCATCCTCAACACAACCCTCCTCCTCCTCCTCCACAACACTACCCTCCTCTTCCACCTCCACAACACTACCCTCCTTCTCATCCTCCAAAACACTTCCCTCATCTTCCTCCCCCACAACACAACCCTCCTCTTCTTCCTCCACAACACTACCCTCCTCTTCCTCCTCCACAACACTTCCCTCATCTTCCTCCTCCACAAAACTTCCCTCCTCCTCCTCCACGACACTACCCTCCTCCTCCACAACACTACCCTCCTCTTCCTCATCCACAACACAACCCTCCTCTTCCTCTACAACACTACCCTCATCTTCCTCCTCCACAACACAACCCTCCTCTTCCTCTACAACACAACCCTCCTCCTCCTCTTCCACAACACTTCCCTTTTCTTCGTCCTCCTCAACACAACCCTCCTCCTCCTCCTCCACGACACTACCCTCCTCTTCCTCCTCCACAACAATACCCTCCTCCTCCTCCTCCACAACACTACCCTCCTCCTCCTATTCCACAACACTACCCTCCTCCTCCTCCTCCACAACACTACCCTCCTCCTCCTCCTCCACAACACTACCCTCCTCCTCATATTCCACAACACTACCCTCCTCCTCCTCCTCCACAACACTACCCTCCTCCTCCTCCTCCACAACACTTCCCTCCTCCTCTTCCTCCACAACACTACCCTCCTCCTCCTCCTCCACAACACTACCCTCCTCCTCCTCCTCCAAAACACTACCTTCCAGCTCCTCCTCCACAACACTACCCTCCTTCTCCTCCTCTACAACACTTCCCTCCTCCTCCTCCTATACAACAATACCCTCCTCCTCCTCCTCCACAACACTACCCTCCTCCTCCTCCTCCGCAACACTTCCCTCCTCCCCCTCCTCCAGAACACTACCCTCCTCCTCCTCCTCCTCTTCCTCCTCCACAAAACTAACCTCCTCTTCCTTCTCTACAACACTACCCTCCTCCTCCTCCTCCACAACACTACCCTCCTCCTCCATAACACTACCCCCCTCCTACTCCTCCACAACACTACCTTCCTCTTCCACCTCAACAACACTTCCCACCTCCTCTTCCTTCACAACACTACCCTCCTCTTCTTCCTTCACAACACTACCCTCCGCTTCCTCCTCCACAACACTACTCTCCTCTTCCTCTTCCACAACACTACCCTCCTCCTCCTCCACAACACTTCCCTTTTCCGCCTCCTACAGAACACTACCCTCTTCTTCCTCCTCCAGAACACGACCTTCCTCTTATTCCTCCACAACACTACCCTCCTCTTCATCCTCTACAACACTACCCTCCTCTTCCTCCTTCACAACACTACCCTCCTCTTCCTTCTCCACAGCACTACCCTCCTCCTCCTCCACAACACTACCCTCCTCCTCCTCCACAACACTACCCTCCTCCTCCTCCTCCTCCTCCACAACACTACCCTCCTCCTCCTCCACAACACTACCCTCCTTCTCCTCCTCTACAACACTTCCCTCCTCCTCCTCCTCCACCACAACAATACCCTCCTCCTCCTCCTCCTCCACAACACTACCCTCCTTCTCCTCCTCCTCCACAACAATACCCTTCTCCTCCTCCTCCACAACACTACCCTCCTCCTCCTCCTCCGCAAAACTTCCCTCCTCCTCCTCCTCCAGAACACTACCCTCCTCCTCCTCCTCCTCTTCCTCCTCCACAACACTTCCCTCTTTCTCTTCCTCCACAACACTTCCCTCCTCTTCCTCCTCCACAGCACTACCCTCCTCTTACTCCTCCACATCACTATCCTCCTCTTCCTCCCCCACAAAACTAACCTCCTCCTTCCATCTCCACAACACTACCCTCCTCTTCCTCCTCCACAACACTACCCTACTCTTCCTCCTCCACAACACTACCCTCCTCTTCCTCCTCCACAGCACTACACTTCTCTTCCTCCTCCACAGCACTACCTTCCTCTTCCTACTCCACAGCACTACCCTCCTCTTCCTCCTCCACAACACAACCCTCCTATTCCTCCTCCACAACACTAACCTCCTCTTCCTCCTCCACAACCTTTCCCTCCTCCACAACACTACCCTCCTCTTCCTCCCCAACAACACTACCCTCCTATTCCTCCTCCACAACACTACCCTCCACTTCCTCCTCCACAACACTACCCTCCTCCTCCTCCTCCACAACACTACCCACCTCTTCCTCCTCCACAACACTACCCTCCTCTTCCTCCTCCACGAAACTACCCTCCTCTTCCTCCTCCACAACACTACCCTCCTCCTCCTCCTCCTCCTCCACAATACTACCCTCCTCCTCTTCCTCCTCCTCCTCAACACAACCCTCCTCTTCCTCCTCCACAACACTACCCTCCTCTTCCTCCTCCACAACACTTCCCTCCTCCTCCTCCTCCTCCTCCACAACACTACCCTCCTCTTCCTCACCAACAACACTACCCTCCTCTTCCTCCTTCACAACACTACCCTCCACTTCCTCCTACACAACACTACCCTCCTCCTCCTCCTCCTCAACACTACCCACCTCGTCCTCCTCCACAACACTACCCTCCTCTTCCTCCTACACAACACTACCCTCCTCTTCCTCCTCCACAACACAACCCTCCTCTTCATCCTCAACACAACCCTCCTCCTCCTCCTCCACAACACTACCCTCCTCTTCCACCTCCACAACACTACCCTCCTTCTCATCCTCCAAAACACTTCCCTCATCTTCCTCCCCCACAACACAACCCTCCTCTTCTTCCTCCACAACACTACCCTCCTCTTCCTCCTCCACAACACTTCCCTCCTCTTCCTCCTCCACAAAACTTCCCTCCTCCTCCTCCTCCACGACACTACCCTCCTCCTCCACAACACTACCCTCCTCTTCCTCATCCACAACACAACCCTCCTCTTCCTCTACAACACTACCCTCATCTCCCTCCTCCACAACACAACCCTCCTCTTCCTCTACAACACAACCCTCCTCCTCCTCTTCCACAACACTTCCCTTTTCTTCGTCCTCCTCAACACAACCCTCCTCCTCCTCCTCCACGACACTACCCTCCTATTCCTCCTCCACAACAATACCCTCCTCCTCCTCCTCCACAACACTACCCTCCTCCTCCTATTCCACAACACTACCCTCCTCCTCCTCCTCCACAACACTACCCTCCTCCTCCTCCTCCACAACACTACCCTCCTCCTCCTATTCCACAACACTACCCTCCTCCTCCTCCTCCACAACACTACCCCCCTCCTACTCCTCCACAACACTACCTTCCTCTTCCACCTCAACAACACTTCCCTCCTCCTCTTCCTTCACAACACTACCCTCCTCTTCCTCCTTCACAACACTTCCCCCTTTTCTTCCTCCTCCACAACACTTCCCTTTTCCGCCTCCTCCAGAACACTACCCTCTTCTTCCTCCTCCAGAACACGACCATCCTCTTATTCCTCCACAACACTACCCTCCTCTTCATCCTCTACAACACTACCCTCCTCTTCCTCCTTCACAACACTACCCTCCTCTTCCTTCTCCACAGCACTACCCTCCTCCTCCTCCTCCTCCACAACACTACCCTCCTCCTCCTCCTCCACAACACTACCCTCCTCCTCCTCCACAACACTACCCTCCTCCTCCTCCTCTACAACACTTCCCTCCTCCTCCTCCTCCACAACAACAATACCCTCCTCCTCCTCCTCCACAACACTACCCTCCTTCTCCTCCTCCTCCTCCACAACAATACCCTTCTCCTCCTCCTCCACAACACTACCCTCCTCCTCCTCCTCCGCAACACTTCCCTCCTCCTCCTCCTCCAGAACACTACCCTCCTCCTCCTCCTCCTCTTCCCCCTCCACAACACTTCCCTCTTTCTCTTCCTCCACAACACTTCCCTCCTCTTCCTCCTCCACAGCACTACCCTCCTCTTACTCCTCCACATCACTACCCTCCTCTTCCTCCTCCTCAAAACTAACCTCCTCCTTCCATCTCCACAACACTACCCTCCTCCTCCTCCTCCGCAACACTTCCCTCCTCCTCCTCCTCCAGAACACTACCCTCCTCCTCTTCCTCCTCTTCCCCCTCCACAACACTTCCCTCTTTCTCTTCCTCCACAACACTTCCCTCCTCTTCCTCCTCCACAACACTACCCTCCTCCTCCTCCTCCTCCTCCACAACACTACCCTCCTCCTCCTCCACAACACTACCCTCCTTCTCCTCCTCCACAACACTTCTTTTTTCCGCCTCCTCCAGAACACTACCCTCTTCTTCCTCCTCCAGAACACGACCTTCCTCTTATTCCTCCACAACACTACCCTCCTCTTCATCCTCTACAACACTACCCTCCTCTTCCTCCTTCACAACACTACCCTCCTCTTCCTTCTCCACAGCACTACCCTCCTCCTCCTCCACAACACTACCCTCCTCCTCCTCCTCCTCCTCCACAACACTACCCTCCTCCTCCTCCTCCTCCTCCACAACACTACCCTCCTCCTCCTCCACAACACTACCCTCCTTCTCCTCCTCTACAACACTTCCCTCCTCCTCCTCCTCCACCACAACAATACCCTCCTCCTCCTCCTCCACAACACTACCCTCCTTCTCCTCCTCCTCCACAACAATACCCTTCTCCTCCACCTCCACAACACTACCCTCCTCCTCCTCCTCCGCAACACTTCCCTCCTCCTCCTCCTCCAGAACACTACCCTCCTCCTCCTCCTCCTCTTCCTCCTCCACAACACTTCCCTCTTTCTCTTCCTCCACAACACTTCCCTCCTCTTCCTCCTCCACAGCACTACCCTCCTCTTACTCCTCCACATCACTACCCTCCTCTTCCTCCCCCACAAAACTAACCTCCTCCTTCCATCTCCACAACACTACCCTCCTCTTCCTCCTCCACAACACTACCCTACTCTTCCTCCTCCACAACATTACCCTCCTCTTCCTCCTCCACAGCACTACACTTCTCTTCCTCCTCCACAGCACTACCTTCCTCTTCCTACTCCACAGCACTACCCTCCTCTTCCTCCTCCACAACACAACCCTCCTCTTCCTCCTCCACAACACTACCCTCCTCTTCCTCCTCCACAACCTTTCCCTCCTCCACAACACTACCCTCCTCTTCCTCCCCAACAACACTACCCTCCTATTCCTCCTCCACAACACTACCCTCCACTTCCTCCTCCACAACACTACCCTCCTCCTCCTCCTCCACAACACTACCCACCTCTTCCTCCTCCACAACACTACCCTCCTCTTCCTCCTCCACAACACTACCCTCCTCCTCCTCCTCCTCCTCCTCCACAACACTACCCTCCTCTTCCTCACCAACAACACTACCCTCCTCTTCCTCCTCCACAACACTACCCTCCACTTCCTCCTCCACAACACTACCCTCCTCCTCCTCCTCCTCAACACTACCCACCTCTTCCTCCTCCACAACACTACCCTCCTCTTTCTCCTACACAACACTACCCTCGTCTTCCTCCTCCACAACACAACCCTCCTCTTCATCCTCAACACAACCCTCCTCCTCCTCCTCCACAACACTACCCTCCTCTTCCACCTCCACAACACTACCCTCCTTCTCATCCTCCAAAACACTTCCCTCATCTTCCTCCCCCACAACACAACCCTCCTCTTCTTCCTCCACAACACTACCCTCCTCTTCCTCCTCCACAACACTTCCCTCCTCTTCCTCCTCCACAACACAACCCTCCTCTTCCTCTACAACACAACACTCCTCCTCCTCTTCCACAACACTTCCCTTTTCTTCGTCCTCCTCAACACAACCCTCCTCTTCTTCCTCCACAACACTACCCTCCTCTTCCTCCTCCACAACAATACCCTCCTCCTCCTCCTCCACAACACTACCCTCCTCCTCCTATTCCACAACACTACCCTCCTCCTCCTCCTCCACAACACTACCCTCCTCCTCCTCCTCCACAACACTACCCTCCTCCTCCTATTCCACAACACTACCCTCCTCCTCCTCCTCCACAACACTACCCCCCTCCTACTCCTCCACAACACTACCTTCCTCTTCCACCTCAACAACACTTCCCTCCTCCTCTTCCTTCACAACACTACCCTCCTCTTCCTCCTTCACAACACTACCCTCCTCTTCCTCCTCCACAACACTTCCCTTTTCCGCCTCCTCCAGAACACTACCCTCTTCTTCCTCCTCCAGAACACGACCTTCCTCTTATTCCTCCACAACACTACCCTCCTCTTCATCCTCCACAACACTACCCTCCTCTTCCTCCTTCACAACACTACCCTCCTCTTCCTTCTCCACAGCACTACCCTCCTCCTCCTCCTCCTCCTCCACAACACTACCCTCCTCCTCCTCCTCCTCCACAACACTACCCTCCTCCTCCTCCACAACACTACCCTCCTTCTCCTCCTCTACAACACTTCCCTCCTCCTCCTCCTCCACCACAACAATACCCTCCTCCTCCTCCTCCACAACACTACCCTCCTTCTCCTCCTCCTCCTCCACAACAATACCCTTCTCCTCCTCCTCCACAACACTACCCTCCTCCTCCTCCTCCGCAAAACTTCCCTCCTCCTCCTCCTCCAGAACACTACCCTCCTCCTCCTCCTCCTCTTCCTCCTCCACAACACTTCCCTCTTTCTCTTCCTCCACAACACTTCCCTCCTCTTCCTCCTCCACAGCACTACCCTCCTCTTACTCCTCCACATCACTATCCTCCTCTTCCTCCCCCACAAAACTAACCTCCTCCTTCCATCTCCACAACACTACCCTCCTCTTCCTCCTCCACAACACTACCCTACTCTTCCTCCTCCACAACACTACCCTCCTCTTCCTCCTCCACAGCACTACACTTCTCTTCCTCCTCCACAGCACTACCTTCCTCTTCCTACTCCACAGCACTACCCTCCTCTTCCTCCTCCACAACACAACCCTCCTATTCCTCCTCCACAACACTACCCTCCTCTTCCTCCTCCACAACCTTTCCCTCCTCCACAACACTACCCTCCTCTTCCTCCCCAACAACACTACCCTCCTATTCCTCCTCCACAACACTACCCTCCACTTCCTCCTCCACAACACTACCCTCCTCCTCCTCCTCCACAACACTACCCACCTCTTCCTCCTCCACAACACTACCCTCCTCTTCCTCCTCCACAACACTAACCTCCTCCTCCTCCTCCTCCTCCACAATACTACCCTCCTCCTCTTCCTCCTCCTCCTCAACACAACCCTCCTCTTCCTCCTCCACAACACTACCCTCCTCTTCCTCCTCCACAACACTTCCCTTCTCCTCCTCCTCCTCCTCCACAACACTACCCTCCTCTTCCTCACCAACAACACTACCCTCCTCTTCCTCCTCCACAACACTACCCTCCACTTCCTCCTACACAACACTAC
The DNA here is from genome assembly GCF_040958095.1 of Procambarus clarkii. Lineage (NCBI taxonomy): Eukaryota > Metazoa > Arthropoda > Malacostraca > Decapoda > Cambaridae > Procambarus > Procambarus clarkii. Next base: position 53,650 of record NW_027189887.1, read on the forward strand.
CCTCCTCCTCCTCCTCCTCAACACTACCCACCTCGTCCTCCTCCACAACACTACCCTCCTCTTCCTCCTACACAACACTACCCTCCTCTTCCTCCTCCACAACACAACCCTCCTCTTCATTCTCAACACAACCCTCCTCCTCCTCCTCCACAACACTACCCTCCTCTTCCACCTCCACAACACTACCCTCCTTCTCATCCTCCAAAACACTTCCCTCATCTTCCTCCCCCACAACACAACCCTCCTCTTCTTCCTCCACAACACTACCCTCCTCTTCCTCCTCCACAACACTTCCCTCCTCTTCCTCCTCCACAAAACTTCCCTCCTCCTCCTCCTCCACGACACTACCCTCCTCCTCCACAACACTACCCTCCTCTTCCTCATCCACAACACAACCCTCCTCTTCCTCTACAACACTACCCTCATCTCCCTCCTCCACAACACAACCCTCCTCTTCCTCTACAACACAACCCTCCTCCTCCTCTTCCACAACACTTCCCTTTTCTTCGTCCTCCTCAACACAACCCTCCTCCTCCTCCTCCACGACACTACCCTCCTCTTCCTCCTCCACAACAATACCCTCCTCCTCCTCCTCCACAACACTACCCTCCTCCTCCTATTCCACAACACTACCCTCCTCCTCCTCCTCCACAACACTACCCTCCTCCTCCTCCTCCACAACACTACCCTCCTCCTCCTATTCCACAACACTACCCTCCTCCTCCTCCTCCACAACACTACCCCCCTCCTACTCCTCCACAACACTACCTTCCTCTTCCACCTCAACAACACTTCCCTCCTCCTCTTCCTTCACAACACTACCCTCCTCTTCCTCCTTCACAACACTACCCTCCTCTTCCTCCTCCACAACACTTCCCTTTTCCGCCTCCTCCAGAACACTACCCTCTTCTTCCTCCTCCAGAACACGACCTTCCTCTTATTCCTCCACAACACTACCCTCCTCTTCATCCTCTACAACACTACCCTCCTCTTCCTCCTTCACAACACTACCCTCCTCTTCCTTCTCCACAGCACTACCCTCCTCCTCCTCCTCCTCCACAACACTACCCTCCTCCTCCTCCTCCACAACACTACCCTCCTCCTCCTCCACAACACTACCCTCCTTCTCCTCCTCTACAACACTTCCCTCCTCCTCCTCCTCCACAACAACAATACCCTCCTCCTCCTCCTCCACAACACTACCCTCCTTCTCCTCCTCCTCCTCCACAACAATACCCTTCTCCTCCTCCTCCACAACACTACCCTCCTCCTCCTCCTCCGCAACACTTCCCTCCTCCTCCTCCTCCAGAACACTACCCTCCTCCTCCTCCTCCTCTTCCCCCTCCACAACACTTCCCCTCTTTCTCTTCCTCCACAACACTTCCCTCCTCTTCCTCCTCCACAGCACTACCCTCCTCTTACTCCTCCACATCACTACCCTCCTCTTCCTCCTCCTCAAAACTAACCTCCTCCTTCCATCTCCATAACACTACCCTCCTCCTCCTCCTCCGCAACACTCCCCTCCTCCTCCTCCTCCAGAACACTACCCTCCTCCTCTTCCTCCTCTTCCCCCTCCACAACACTTCCCTCTTTCTCTTCCTCCACAACACTTCCCTCCTCTTCCTCCTCCACAACACTACCCTCCTCCTCCTCCTCCTCCTCCTCCACAACACTACCCTCCTCCTCCTCCACAACACTACCCTCCTTCTCCTCCTCCACAACACTTCTTTTTTCCGCCTCCTCCAGAACACTACCCTCTTCTTCCTCCTCCAGAACACGACCTTCCTCTTATTCCTCCACAACACTACCCTCCTCTTCATCCTCTACAACACTACCCTCCTCTTCCTCCTTCACAACACTACCCTCCTCTTCCTTCTCCACAGCACTACCCTCCTCCTCCTCCACAACACTACCCTCCTCCTCCTCCTCCTCCTCCACAACACTACCCTCCTCCTCCTCCTCCTCCTCCACAACACTACCCTCCTCCTCCTCCACAACACTACCCTCCTTCTCCTCCTCTACAACACTTCCCTCCTCCTCCTCCTCCACCACAACAATACCCTCCTCCTCCTCCTCCACAACACTACCCTCCTTCTCCTCCTCCTGCACAACAATACCCTTCTCCTCCTCCTCCACAACACTACCCTCCTCCTCCTCCTCCGCAACACTTCCCTCCTCCTCCTCCTCCAGAACACTACCCTCCTCCTCCTCCTCCTCTTCCTCCTCCACAACACTTCCCTCTTTCTCTTCCTCCACAACACTTCCCTCCTCTTCCTCCTCCACAGCACTACCCTCCTCTTACTCCTCCACATCACTACCCTCCTCTTCCTCCCCCACAAAACTAACCTCCTCCATCCATCTCCACAACACTACCCTCCTCTTCCTCCTCCACAACACTACCCTACTCTTCCTCCTCCACAACATTACCCTCCTCTTCCTCCTCCACAGCACTACACTTCTCTTCCTCCTCCACAGCACTACCTTCCTCTTCCTACTCCACAGCACTACCCTCCTCTTCCTCCTCCACAACACAACCCTCCTCTTCCTCCTCCACAACACTACCCTCCTCTTCCTCCTCCACAACCTTTCCCTCCTCCACAACACTACCCTCCTCTTCCTCCCCAACAACACTACCCTCCTATTCCTCCTCCACAACACTACCCTCCACTTCCTCCTCCACAACACTACCCTCCTCCTCCTCCTCCACAACACTACCCACCTCTTCCTCCTCCACAACACTACCCTCCTCTTCCTCCTCCACAACACTAACCTCCTCTTCCTCCTCCACAACACCGCACATCCTCTTCTTCCTCCACAAAACTACCCTCCTCTTCCTCCTCCACAACACTACCCTCCTCCTCCTCCTCCTCCTCCACAACACTACCCTCCTCTTCCTCACCAACAACACTACCCTCCTCTTCCTCCTCCACAACACTACCCTCCACTTCCTCCTCCACAACACTACCCTCCTCCTCCTCCTCCTCAACACTACCCACCTCTTCCTCCTCCACAACACTACCCTCCTCTTTCTCCTACACAACACTACCCTCGTCTTCCTCCTCCACAACACAACCCTCCTCTTCATCCTCAACACAACCCTCCTCCTCCTCCTCCACAACACTACCCTCCTCTTCCACCTCCACAACACTACCCTCCTTCTCATCCTCCAAAACACTTCCCTCATCTTCCTCCCCCACAACACAACCCTCCTCTTCTTCCTCCACAACACTACCCTCCTCTTCCTCCTCCACAACACTTCCCTCCTCTTCCTCCTCCACAACACAACCCTCCTCTTCCTCTACAACACAACACTCCTCCTCCTCTTCCACAACACTTCCCTTTTCTTCGTCCTCCTCAACACAACCCTCCTCTTCTTCCTCCACAACACTACCCTCCTCTTCCTCCTCCACAACAATACCCTCCTCCTCCTCCTCCACAACACTACCCTCCTCCTCCTATTCCACAACACTACCCTCCTCCTCCTCCTCCACAACACTACCCTCCTCCTCCTCCTCCACAACACTACCCTCCTCCTCCTATTCCACAACACTACCCTCCTCCTCCTCCTCCACAACACTACCCCCCTCCTACTCCTCCACAACACTACCTTCCTCTTCCACCTCAACAACACTTCCCTCCTCCTCTTCCTTCACAACACTACCCTCCTCTTCCTCCTTCACAACTCTACCCTCCTCTTCCTCCTCCACAACACTTCCCTTTTCCGCCTCCTCCAGAACACTACCCTCTTCTTCCTCCTCCAGAACACGACCTTCCTCTTATTCCTCCACAACACTACCCTCCTCTTCATCCTCCACAACACTACCCTCCTCTTCCTCCTTCACAACACTACCCTCCTCTTCCTTCTCCACAGCACTACCCTCCTCCTCCTCCTCCTCCTCCACAACACTACCCTCCTCCTCCTCCTCCACAACACTACCCTCCTCCTCCTCCACAACACTACCCTCCTTCTCCTCCTCTACAACACTTCCCTCCTCCTCCTCCTCCACCACAACAATACCCTCCTCCTCCTCCTCCACAACACTACCCTCCTTCTCCTCCTCCTCCTCCACAACAATACCCTTCTCCTCCTCCTCCACAACACTACCCTCCTCCTCCTCCTCCGCAACACTTCCCTCCTCCTCCTCCTCCAGAACACTACCCTCCTCCTCCTCCTCCTCTTCCCCCTCCACAACACTTCCCTCTTTCTCTTCCTCCACAACACTTCCCTCCTCTTCCTCCTCCACAGCACTACCCTCCTCTTACTCCTCCACATCACTACCCTCCTCTTCCTCCTCCTCAAAACTAACCTCCTCCTTCCATCTCCACAACACTACCCTCCTCTTCCTCCTCCACAACACTACCCTACTCTTCCTCCTCCACAACACTACCCTCCTCTTCCTCCTCCACAGCACTACACTTCTCTTCCTCCTCCACAACACTACCCTCCTCCACAACCTTTCCCTCCTCCTCCTCCTCCACAACACTACCCTCCTCTTCCTCCCCAACAACACTACCCTCCTATTCCTCCTCCACAACACTACCCTCCACTTCCTCCTCCACAACACTACCCTCCTCCTCCTCCTCCACAACACTACCCACCTCTTCCTCCTCCACAACACTACCCTCCTCTTCCTCCTCCACAACATTAACCTCATCTTCCTCCTCCACAACACTGCCCATCCTCTTCTTCCTCCACAAAACTACCCTCCTCTTTCTCCTCCACAACACTACCCTCCTCTTCCTCACCAACAACATTAACCTCATCTTCCTCCTCCACAACACTGCCCATCCTCCTCCTCCTCCACAATACTACCCTCCTCCTCTTCCTCCTCCTCCTCAACACAACCCTCCTCTTCCTCCTCCACAACACTACCCTCCTCTTCCTCCTCCACAACACTTCCCTCCTCCTCCTCCACAACACTACCCTCCTCTTCCTCACCAACAACACTACCCTCCTCTTCCTCCTCCACAACACTACCCTCCACTTCCTCCTCCACAACACTACCCTCCTCTTCCTCACCAACAACACTACCCTCCTCTTCCTCCTACACAACACAACCCTCCTCTTCCTCCTCCACAACACAACCCTCCTCTTCATCCTCAACACAACCCTCCTCCTCCTCATCCACAACACTACCCTCCTCTTCCACCTCCACAACACAACCCTCCTTCTCATCCTCCAAAACACTTCCCTCATCTTCCTCCCCCACAACACAACCCTCCTCTTCCTCCATCACAACACTACCTTCCTCTTCCTCCTCCACATCACTTCCCTCCTCTTCCTCCTCCACAACACTTCCCTCCTCCTCCTCCAACACGACACTACCCTCCTCCTCCACAACAATACCCTCCTCTTCCTCCTCTTCAACACAACCCTCCTCTTCCTCCTCCACAACACTACCCTCCTCCTCCTCCTCCGCAACATTACCCTCCTCCTCCTCCTCCACAACACTTCCCTCCTCCTCTTCCTCCACAACACTACCCTCCTCCTCCTCCTCCTCCACAAGACTACCCTCCTCCTCCTCCTCCACAACACTACTGTCCTCCACCACAACACTACCCTCCTTCTCCTCCTCTTCAACACTTCCCTCCTCCTTCTCCTCCACAACAATACCCTCCTCCTCCTCCTCCACAACACTACCCTCCTCCTCCTCCTCCACAACAATACCCTCCTCCTCCTCCTCCACAACACTACCCTCCTCCTCCTCCGCAACACTTCCCTCCTCCTCCTCCTCCTCCTGAACACTACCCTCCTCCTCCTCTTCCTCTTCCTCCTCCACAAAACTAACCTCCTCCTACTCCTCCACAACACTACCCTCCTCTTCCTCCTCCACAACACTACACTACGCTTCATCCTCCACAACACTACCCTCCTCTTCCTCTTCCACAACACTACCCTCCTCTTCCTCTTCCACAACACTACCATCCTCCTCCTCCACAACACTTCCCTTTTCCTCCTCCTCCTCAACACTACCCTCCTCTTCCTCCTCCACAACACTACTCTCCTCTTCCTCCTTCACAACACTACCCTCCTCCTCCTCCTCCTTCTCCACAACACTACCCTCCTCCTCCTCCTCCACAACACTACCCTCCTCCTCCTCCTCCTCTTCCTCCTCCACAACACTTCCCTCTTTCTCTTCCTCCACAACACTTCCCTCCTCTTCCTCCTCCACAGCACTTCCCTCCTCTAACTCCTCCACATCACTACCCTCCTCTTCCTCCTCCACAAAACTAACCTCCTCCTTCCATCTCCACAATTCTACCCTCCTCTTCCTCCTCCACAACACTACCCTACTCTTCCTCCTCCACAACACTACCCTCCTCTTCCTCCTCCACAGCACTACACTTCTCTTCCTCCTCCACAGCACTACCTTCCTCTTCCTACTCCACAGCACTACCCTCCTCTTCCTCCTCCTCAACACAACCCTCCTCTTCCTCCTCCACAACACTACCCTCCTCTTCCTCCTCCACAACCTTTCCCTCCTCCTCCTCCACAACACTACCCTCCTCTTCCTCCCCAACAACACTACCCTCCTCTTCCTCCTCCACAACACTACCCTCCACTTCCTCCTCCACAACACTACCCTCCTCTTCCTCCTCCACAACACTACCCTCCTCCTCCTCCTCCGCAACACTTCCCTCCTCCTCCTCCTCCAGAACACTACCATCCTCCTCCTCCTCCTCTTCCTCCTCCACAAACCGAACCTCCTCTTCCACCTCAACAACATTTCCCACCTCCTCTTCCTCCTTCACAACACTTCCCCCATCTTCCTCCTCCACAACACTACCCTCCTCCTCCTCCTCCACAACACTTCCCTTTTCTTCCTCCTCCACAACACTTCCCTTTTCTTCCTCCTTCACAACACTACCCTCCTCTTCCTCCTCCACAACATTACCCTCCTCTTCCTCCTCCACAACACTACCCTCCTCTTCCTCCTCCACAACATTACCCTCCTCTTCCTCCTCCACAACACTACCCTCCTCTTCCTCCTCCACAACACTACCCTCCTCTTCTTTCTCCACAGCACTACCCTCCTCTTCCTCCTCCACAACACTACCCTCCTCTTGCTCCTGCACAACACTACCCTCCTCTTCTTCCTCTCCAAAACTACCCTCCTCTTCCTCCTTCACAACACTACCCTACTCTTCCTCCTTCACAACACTACCCTCCTCTTCCTCCTTCACAACACTACCCTCCTCTTCCTTCTCCACAACACTACCCTCCCCTTCCTCCTCCACAGCACTACCCTCCTCATCCTCCTCCACAACACTACCCTCCTCTTCCTCCTCCACAACACTACCCTCTTCTTCCTCCTCTACAACACTACCCTCCTCTTCCTCCTCCACAGCACTACCCTCCTCTTCCTTCTCCACAACACGACCTTCCTCTTCCTTCTCCACAAAACTTTCCTCCTGCTCTTCCTCCACAACACTACCCACCTCTTCCTCCTCCACAACACTACCCACCTCTTCTTTCTCCACAACACTACCCTCCTCTTCCTCTTCCACACCACTACCCTCCTCTTCCTCCTCCACAACACTCCCCCTCCTCTTCCTCCTCCACAACACTACCCTCCTCTTCCTCCTCCACAAAACTATCCTCCTCTTCCTCCTCCACAACACTATCCTCCTCTTCTTCCTCCCCAACACTACCCCTCTTCTTCCTCCTCCACAAAACTACCCACCTCTTCCTCCTCCACAACACTACCCTCCTCCTCCTCCTCCACAGCACTACCCTCCTCTTCCTCCTCAACAACACTGGCCCTACTCTTCCTCCTCCACAACACTACCCTCCTCTTCCTCCTCTACTTTACTACCCTCCTCTTCCTCCTCTACAACAATATTCTCCTCTTCCGTCTCCAGAACTCTACCCTCATCCTCCTCCTCCACAACACTACCCTCCTCGTCCTCCTGCACAACACTTCCCTCCTCCTCCTCCTCCACAACACTACCCTCCTCCTCCTCCACACCACTACCCTCCTCCTCCACAACACTACCCTCCTCCTCCCCCTCCACAACACTACCCTCCTCCTCCTCCTCCTCCTCCACAACACTACCCTCCTCCTCCTCCTCCACAACACTACCCTCCTCCTCCTCCTCCACAACACTACCCTCCTACTCCTCCTCCACAACTCTCTTTCTGACTCTCTGTCTCTGCCTCTCTCTCAGTCTCTCTGTCTCTCTGTCTCAGCCTCTGTGTCTCTCCCTCTCTGTCTCTGCCTCTTTGTCTCAGCCTCTCTGGCTCTGCCTCTCTGTCTCTGCTTCTCTGTCTCTGCCGCTCTGTCTCTGCCTCTCTCTCTCTCTGTCTCAGCCTCTCTGTCTCTGCCTCTGTCTCTGCCTCTCTGTCTTAGCCTCTCTGTCTCTCCCTCTCTGTCTCTGCCTCTCCCTCTCTGTCTCTGCCTCTCTGTCTCTCCCTCTCTGTCCCTCCCTCTCTGTCTCTGCCTCTCTGTCTTAGCCTCTCTGTCTCTCCCTCTCTGTCTCTGCCTCTCCCTCTCTGTCTCAGCCTCTCTGTCTCTGCCTCTCTCTCTCTGCCTCTCTGGCTTTGCTTCTCTTACTCTGCCTCTCTGTCTCTGCCTCTCTGGCTCTGCCTCTCTGACTCTGCCTCTCTGTCTCTGCCTCTCTGTCTCTGCCTCTCTGTCTCTGCCTCTCTGACTCTGCCTATCTGCCTCTGCCTCTCTGTTTCAGCCTCTCTGTCTCTCTGTCTCTGCCTCTCTGTCTTTGCCTCTCTGTCTCTCAGACTCTGCCTCTCTGAAGCTGCCTCTCTGTCTCTGTCTCTGCCTCTCTGTCTCTGACTCTCTGTTTCAGCCTCTCTGACTCTACCTCTCTGACTCTGCCTCTTTGTTTCTGCCTCTCTGTCACTGCCTCTCTGTCTTTGCCTCTCTGTTTCTGCCTCTCTGTCTCTGCCTCTCTGTCTCTGCTTCTCTGTGACTGGTTCTCTGTTTCAGCCTCACTGTCTCGGGCGCTCTGTCTCTGCCTCTCTGTCTCTGCTTCTCTGTTTCTGCCTCTCTGTCTCTGCCTCGCTGACTCTGCCTCTCTGACTCTGCCTCTCTGAAGCTGCCTCCCTGTCTCTGTCTCTCTGTCTCTGCATCTCTGTCTCTGCCTGTCTCTGCCTCTCTGTCTCTGCCTCTCTGTCTCTGCCTCTCTGTCTCTGCCTCTGTCTCAGCCTCTCTGTCTCTGTCTCTGTCTGTCTCTGCCTCTCTGTCTCTCCCTCTTTGTCTCAGTCTCTCTGTCTCTACGTCTCTGTCTTTGCCACTCTATCTCTGCCTCTCTGTCTCTGTCTCTCTGTCTCTGCCTCTCTGTCTCCGCCTGTCTCTGCCTCTGTCTCTGCCTCTCTGTCTCTGCCTCTCTGTCTCTGCCTCTCTGTCTCTGCCTCTGTCTCAGCCTCTCTGTCTCTGTCTCTGTCTGTCTCTGCCTCTCTGTCTCTGCCTCTTTGTCTTAGTCTCTCTGTCTCTGCGTCTCTGTCTTTGCCACTCTATCTCAGCCTCTCTGTCTCTGACTCTGTCCCAGCCTCTTTTTCTCTGCCTCTTTGTCTCTGCCTCTCTGACTCTGCCTCTCTGTCTCTGCCTCTCTGTCTCTGCTTCTCTGTCTCTGCCTCTCTTTCTCTGCCTCTCTGTTTCTGCCTCTCTGTCTCTGCCTCTCTGTCTCTGCCTCTCTGTTGTTGGGGGTTTCCCTTCTCTACTCTTTCTCTGGGGTGAGCAATAGTTATGCTCAAGGTCACTCACCGTAGCCCTGCGGGTCTTCACTCGATCCTCACGGCGCCACTGCACGCCAGGAGAGTCTCCCAGTCAATCTTAACGGCCTCTGATTAAGAAAGAGTGGGAACACGACTCGTTCACTTGACTGTCGTGTGCCCTCCCCAACAATAGGGCTCTACGGTTAACCACAAGGTCGCCAACTGGTGTTTTAGGTGGCCAGTAACACCATCAGTGGACTGGTGGAATTAGTGGTAGCCTTGACAAGGTCACACTTAAAAGATCAGGAATCAGGCAGGTACTTATTGTTATCACTCTATGCTTTCAGTATAATATAGCCACAAGACCAATGGAGGGAATGATAAAAACACAAAGGTGATTTTGTATTTTACTTAAAATGTATGAAAGATGTCACAAGGCCAAACAACAACAAATAAATCAACTGATCCTGACGCGGCCGGTAATTCCCACGAATAGTTTGCGATCACTAAGTGGCAACACCTCCCCTCCTTGTCAAATGTCAAGAACAGCTGATCGCCTGGCCTCTCCGCGCGTGTTACGGCCCTCTCGGGACGCAACGGGGTTCTTACTCTGATGTAGTTAGAGGAAGATATTTATCCGGCCCCAAGCCAGTAGAGGCTATCAAGGGATGCGATCCGTGACGCAAGTAACTTAAAGGGAGTAGGGAAAGAAAGGTAAGAACTTAATATAATATAATTTTCACCATCACCATTTATATATATAGAAATAAAACGTACACAAGGGGGAGGGGTATTAACACTTTACAAGGGGATCAACACTGTAGTCTTCTGCTGGAGACTATGGATCCTCGAAGCTAGGTGCTGAGTCCGCGGTGCTTACTTCGTGGCCTCAAGACGTGTCCTCTGAGAACGCCGAGTCTACCCTGGCCACAGGTCAGCCACAACACAGGTCCACTGGGGGCACCGTCGTGGAGGCCGTCAACCACACGTCCAGCAGGTCTGCTGGCAGGTACTGAGCCACCAAGGCTGGCACGGCCACTCCACGAACGATAAAAGGGGTACGCCCTAGACAGGAGTCTCGTGTGATATCACCAATCACCCTCCTGTCCTCAATACCCCAGTGGATTATCGTCTCCAACCGTCGGTCCCGGGTAACTCCTTCCACTGCCACTCCACTGGCAGGCTTAACACACCACAGTGTTCTTCCGGGGGGACGACGTCACGACAGCTGCAGCAAACTTCACTGTATGGAGACTGGCTGCCTCGGGTAGACTGACTCCACCTTCAACACAGTGGTCCCAGGTCGGCTCTGTAAACAGACACGTCATCAATAACTGGGACACTAATACACCACACTCACGGGCTCAGATACAAACGCCCGACATATCCACTCCCTAGATGGCGCTGTCGTCGGAGCACCACCTCACCAGAGGTCAGGAGCGGCGGTGTTGAGCGCTGAACCAGACTGGAAACTGGTCCTCGAGGCCAGTACACGCTGTCCTCACTAGGTGTCGTCGTCCGTTTGGCGGGGGTTTCGGGAGCTGACCCACAGATGGCGTGTTTGTCACTGCTCCAGGCTCGAACGTTGAATCCGGGTTCGTAACACCTCCCCACCAAAAAGAATTTGGTTTGGGGTTCTATAAAAAACACAAACCAAATTAGCAGGGCGACACAACTCCAAAAGGACTTACTTATACTATGAACTGGAGTGATGAGGCTGTCTTGTCCACGGAACTGTCCTACTGGGCAATTCCGGCACAATAGGAACTTGCAGATTGAAGGCGATGTCCTGTCTGGCGTAACCTTCCACGTCTCCACTGCGATGTCAAGCAGGGGCGTCATCTCACATGTCTCAAGGAAGGATCGGTGTAGACACGATCTGGGGCGACTCGACACTTCCCTGTGTAGTGGCACCGATGATGGCTGACCACAGACGGCATTTCTGGTGCCAGTCCGATGGTCCTTCAGGGAGACAGGAACCTGGAATACAGGGGTCTGATAATTCAGAGTGATAGCGACAATGGGCAAGTCAGTACTTACTATGCACTCTTCTACTAGGCCCACACCTAGTTCCAACAGGGCTGCTTGCTCACCGAAGATGGCATTCGCTCTGCCCCCGTCAGGTCGACCAACGTTCCGTATAACGCTGTGTTGAGGCTCAGCAGTCACGCGGGGGGTGTCAACCTGTCGGAAACAGTCACTCACATTATCACATATCGTACCTCCTGTATCATCTATTACCTCCCAGGTCCCTTCTTCAACTGCAACACTTGCAGTACAAATCTCCAATCCCTGGGACCTCTTCGCGATGTTCATGGGGGCCATCATTCGTCGGGTCGTCCACCGGTCCTCACCGAGAGCACAAACGAGAACACATACGAGAATCAAACAAAGTATCGCTAAGAAACATGAGGCCAATTGAGGGATAAGCTTCCCGAGCCAGTCATGTCCATAGCCGGCCACATCCACACGCCTGGCTTGGACCGAAGAGGGCACTAGACCTTTTAAACACACCTCACATACCTCTGACGTCTGGGGAATCTCTGGCTGGTCCACAACACGCTGCAACTTGCCATACCGCAAGCACACCTCAGCCTTCGCTCCAGACTCGTTGGTATCCGTGGGTGTCTGCACACAAGGCCTCTCTTCTTGCTCAGGTACCTCTGCCTTCTTAACTTCGTGTTCCTCGTCGAGAGAATCAGGAGACACTGCTAGAATATCATCGATCTGCGGGTGAGAGGACCAATTAGACATGTTCAAATCCGGGTCTGTCTTTACCTGGACATTACCATTGCCTGTTACCTCAGACCGTGCTGTTCTGGTAGACTCGTCCGCAACCTTGGGACGATTGGTGCTCCAATCGGTCACCAAGTCGTTGGCTAGTACCACGTCAATCCCAGCCACAGGGAGGGTATCGACTACTGCCAACTCACATGTGCCGCTGAAATAAGGCGAATCAAGATGTACTGGCACTAAGGGGGCGATGCACTGCGTCCTAGGAAACCCAACCAGGATCACCTCTGGTCTCCCATCCACACTTACTCCCTCGGGTAACGAGCTCTTCACGATCAGGGACTGGGCTGCTCCACTATCTCTGAGCACTACAATTGATCTACCAGTATGATCACTCGTTACATACCCGGTTGAAGTGTGAGGGGCCAACAAACTTGGTCCTTCCTGCGTCGTCGTAGACTGGTTTCCTACTGATGATGTAACACAGCTCACCAACATCACCTCCCTTCGTGCGCTGCCACCTCTTCTACCTCGGCACCTAGCAGCTATGTGCCCTTTCTGCCCACAAGTCCAGCACACCATATTCCTCCTCGGGCTCCGGTGTTTCGGACTGCTAGGACTTGTTCTTCGAGGGCTACTTGGGGGCGTCTTCTTAGCACTTTGTGGGACGGGTCTTTCTTCTTCATCATGAGGTCTGTCGAACCGGCGCTGGTAATTCCTTGGGACGTACTTAGCAGACGGCCTATGAGTCAGGATGTACTCTTCAGCCATGGTGGCTGCTGCACTCAAGGTCTCTACCTGCTGCTCTTCTAAGTATGTCTTGAGGTCTCCAGACAAACAATCCTTGAAGTCTTCGAGCAGAATCAGCTGTTCGAGGTCTTCCCTGGTCTCCACCTTCCGAGAGGCACACCATTCCTGGAAAAGTCGCTCCTTGATCGTGGCGAATTCGGTAAAAGTGTGCTCTGAGGTCTTCTTCAGGTTTCTGAACTTTTGCCTATAAGCCTCAGGTACCAATTGGTAAGCCATGAGCACAACTTTCTTCACCTTGTCATAATCGCTGGAGTCGTCAAGGGATAACGTAGAGTAGGCGATTTGGGCCTTCCCAGTCAAGACTGACTGTATCATGATGGCCCAATTCTCCCTTGGCCACTCCAAAGAGGCAGCGACTTTCTCGAAGGCTGCAAAGAATTTTGACACCTCCTTCTCATGGAATTTGGGGACCATTTTGATGTTGCGTACCGGATCGAAGCTACTGGTGTCCGTTGTTTGCCTCCGACCACCGCCTAATCGCAATACTTCTAGTTCATGTTGTCTCTCTCTTTCCTCCCTTTCTCGCTCTCGTTCTTCTCTCTCTCGTTCTCGTTCTTCTCTCTCTCGTCTCTCTTCTCTTTCTCGTTCTTCTCTCTCTCGTTTCTCTTCTCTTTCTCGTTCTTCTCTCTCTCGTTTCTCTTCTCTTTCTCGTTCTTCTCTCTCTCGTTCTCGTTCTTCTCTCTCCCGTCTCTCTTCTCTTTCTCGTTCTTCTTTTTCTTTTTCTCGTTCTTCTCTCTCTCGTCTCTCTTCTCTTTCTCGTGCTTCTCTCTCTCGTTTCTCTTCTAATTCTAGACGCCTCATCGCCAATTCCTTTTCTTTCATCTCCATTTCTTTATCTTTTAATTCTCGTTCTACTTCTAACTTCTTCCACTCTATCTCGCGATTGATCTCTAGGGCACGCATTTTGACTGTTAGGAAGCTGATATTAAGCTCACCTGCATCACTGTCAATGTCACTGCCCTTATCTTCCTTTTCTGTGGAAGCTATTTCCTCACCTTCCCTTGTACTAGGAGTCTCGCCTTCCTGTTTCTCTTCTGCCTTCAGGTGCCGGTGAACCTTGGACAAGATCTCCACACGGGAATCACTGGCACGGATCTTGATCTCCAGGTAGGCGCTCACTAGTACAAGCTCTGGTTTGCTCAGATACTTCAATCTGGCAAGACAATCCTCTCTGTTCAGAAAAGCCTGAACCTCGTCCAGATCATCGATGGTAGCTTTGTCTGCCATTGTCACAGATGGAACACTTAACGAGCACTTAACACACCGTTTACACGTTAGCACTTAACGCACCGAGCACTGTTCTACGTCAATATTGCACTTTATCGCACCAAACACTGCACTTGCCAATATTGCACGTAATCACTTCGGGCACCGCACTACCCAATATTGCACTGAGTCCAAGCGAACACTTCGCTCTACAATATTACACTGAATCACTGAGCACCGCACTAGTCAATATTGCACTTAATCGCTTAATCACAGCGAGCACCGCACTGCACAATATCGCGCTTAGTCACTCTGAGCACCGCACAGGACGTATAACGTCACAATCGTCACACACAGGGGGAATTATATACAGGGATTACGCCACTTCACCACCCCTGTCAAACATACTTAACAAGGGGTCGGATCCCGCTGGGGATGCCAATTATGTTACGGCCCTCTCGGGACGCAACGGGGTTCTTACTCTGATGTAGTTAGAGGAAGATATTTATCCGGCCCCAAGCCAGTAGAGGCTATCAAGGGATGCGATCCGTGACGCAAGTAACTTAAAGGGAGTAGGGAAAGAAAGGTAAGAACTTAATATAATATAATTTTCACCATCACCATTTATATATATAGAAATAAAACGTACACAAGGGGGAGGGGTATTAACACTTTACAAGGGGATCAACACTGTAGTCTTCTGCTGGAGACTATGGATCCTCGAAGCTAGGTGCTGAGTCCGCGGTGCTTACTTCGTGGCCTCAAGACGTGTCCTCTGAGAACGCCGAGTCTACCCTGGCCACAGGTCAGCCACAACACAGGTCCACTGGGGGCACCGTCGTGGAGGCCGTCAACCACACGTCCAGCAGGTCTGCTGGCAGGTACTGAGCCACCAAGGCTGGCACGGCCACTCCACGAACGATAAAAGGGGTACGCCCTAGACAGGAGTCTCGTGTGATATCACCAATCACCCTCCTGTCCTCAATACCCCAGTGGATTATCGTCTCCAACCGTCGGTCCCGGGTAACTCCTTCCACTGCCACTCCACTGGCAGGCTTAACACACCACAGTGTTCTTCCGGGGGGACGACGTCACGACAGCTGCAGCAAACTTCACTGTATGGAGACTGGCTGCCTCGGGTAGACTGACTCCACCTTCAACACAGTGGTCCCAGGTCGGCTCTGTAAACAGACACGTCATCAATAACTGGGACACTAATACACCACACTCACGGGCTCAGATACAAACGCCCGACATATCCACTCCCTAGATGGCGCTGTCGTCGGAGCACCACCTCACCAGAGGTCAGGAGCGGCGGTGTTGAGCGCTGAACCAGACTGGAAACTGGTCCTCGAGGCCAGTACACGCTGTCCTCACTAGGTGTCGTCGTCCGTTTGGCGGGGGTTTCGGGAGCTGACCCACAGATGGCGTGTTTGTCACTGCTCCAGGCTCGAACGTTGAATCCGGGTTCGTAACAGCGCGAAAGCTTTGCTTGTTTTCTAGATTCACGCTCACTGTTTCTTTAAATTCTCCAAAATTACTAGAAACTCGCACACTCGATATTGGCACAAATAAACCGTATTACTTAGTTACACTGTACTCAGGCTCAAACAGTCTTTTCTACAATCAATGCTATAATGACTCACTGTAATGGCTTTACATTGTTCTTCACTCAACAATATATTATGAACTATTAACACTGGAGTTTTCAGTACTTTCTCTCGTGGGCGATAACGCAATAATTCACTGTACTCACAAATGACTAATCACTGCATGAACATAGCATATATAATGTAGATACATCAAATATCAATACATGGAAAATAAATGGTTTCTGGGCACACAGCCTAACTTTCAAATACTGGCATAATATTATATATAATTTACCACTATATGTTCATATCAAAATCTATAGAAAGATATACACAACACAGTAAATTTATCACTTGTTCCTGGTGCCTGTACACACCAATAATCAACATGAATATTACAAGTACTCTTGATAGTACTGTCTAGCACACTGGTGCTTTACCGTGACATGGGTGAGACTTGCTCACGACATATAAAATCCTCAGGCTAGATAATATAGCCGAATAATATAGCTAACTAAAGGGGAATGGGGAGGGAACTAGAAACACCTACTTCACCCTATCCTCCGATGAGAGTCGAGATGTGGCTCCTGGTTCTCGTGTCGGGAACGCCCGCACACGACACGTCGTCGTGTCCTACCAGAGCCTCTCGTCGTCCCACCATTTAGCGCGTCGTCTCCGTGCCCTCTTCACTGCAGGTCCGTGCTCCTTCCTGACTTCTTGAAGGGTTGGAGTCGGTCTCCTGGCCGTCGTCTTCTCCCAACAACAGCTGTCGCCTACGTCTCAGCTACAGTCGTCCGGATTCCCCAAATAGTCCTCTCCTTCCTCAGCTACCCAGTGGCTCTGTCAGCCACTACGCTGTCACGAACTGGTGAACTGCCACAGACGTCACATACGTCACTGCACGGCTTCACTGCTTCTTGCACAGTACCTGACTGGAGCACTTGTTGCTCAAATAACCGTCAATTCCCTCTTCTGGTTCAACACATGAACTAGGGAAGACTTCTCAGAGTACTGGCGGACTTCAGGTGACGCGTAAATCCACGGGAGCGGGAAACAACTGTCCAACTGACAGGACCAATCGTCGCACGTCCGACCTCTATGACGTGTCGTGTCTGACTGCTGGCGCCAGCTCGGCGTGCTGGCCGGACCCCCTTCCTTCGTGACGTCACTTTCGCCACGGGAGGTTTTCATTGGCTCCCGGTGCCACATTGCTGTCGGTGACCAATCCGGTGCCACTGACGTCACACGGTTTTGGCGGGAAATCAGGGAGGCAAGCGCCATTTTGGCTCCCTAAAGGGCCTATACCACAGGCCAAAATATTACTATTTCACAAATTTCTCGGCTCTCCGAGAACACTTCACTCTCTCCCATATATCAAATTGTAGCCTGCAACGTAGAGAACGCTTGGGAAAAGTAGACGTGACTCTTACTGCAGGCGTGGGAGAATTATAAGGGGGGGAACACCGTCACATACCCCTCCCCTTAAAATAAGAGTCATGTCTGGTTAGTGCATACGGGATAGGGCATCCGCCACTACGTTGTCCTTCCCCTTGATGTGCTTGATCTTGACCTTTGTCAGACTCTCAGTGTCGGCGAGACGGGCCCCGTCCGCCCTGGACCACTTTTCTTTCTCCTCCAGGAATTCTCGGTCCCCCTGTACACACAGAACCATCTTCCACTGGGGTTCTCGGGATATCGTTCCGCCCTGCTTGGCAGCTCTTCCTTCCACAGTGAAGAAAGGTCTCAGGCGGTCTGTGCGACACACCTGTTTCTTTCGGGGTCCATCCGGCTTCCCAATCTCGTACGACACTGGACCCAACCGTCGCAGCACTTGGTACGGTCCCTTGAACCGCGACTTGGTCACCTTACCTTTACCTGGAAACAAAACTATCACTTGGGATCCGACCTGGAAATCCCTCTGCGCAGCTCTCCTGTCGTCCCACTCCGACATCTTACGTTGCGCTTCCTTCAGGTGTTTCCCAGCCAGTTCCTTCACTCTAGTGAGACGTTCTCTGAACTTCTGGACATATTCATTCACCGTTCCCACGGTTGCTCCTGGTGTCCATCGTTCCTTCAGCATGGATAGCATGGCATATATGATATAGATAAATGGAAAGTAAGCCTTCTCAGGACCCACACGTCCTCCTTCGGCCTTACTAACCAATTCGGGGACCTCCTCCTGCTGCAATTCTCCGAGACGAGTGCGGTCTACCCCTGGAGAACTGGTGAGGGTCACCTGCAACTCATCATTCGGGCTACTTTCGCCCTCCACTCGTTCTCTGGGTCCCACGCAGAGGTGATCTGTTCCCAGGCTGTCAGGCGTCTCCTCAGCCCCATCAGATCCACAACCTCCTTGTTCTTCGCGTTGTCTCGGCATCACAGCACAAACTGGGATCGCCACCGGTGCGATTCCCTTCTCGTCCTCACAGGCGTTCAACTCCCCGCCTGTCTCCTTGTATTGTTCTAGGCACTCTTTGCCCTTCACGAGATGCGGGAGGACATATCCTCCACACGCGTCATTCCCCAAGATGACCTGTGCCTCCATCTTGGGCATTGATGTATAGACTCCCACCACAAGGGTCTGGCAGCCATAATCGGAATCCAAAGTTACCTGGTGTAGGGGCATCCTCACTGGGCCTCCCACAGTGGTCACACTTGCCACCCCCACACACTGGTACTTTCGTAACCCTCGGGGAACAGGGTTTCACTCACCAGGGTGCAATCAGCCCCGGTGTCTCTTAGCATATTCACTGGGATGGGGTCTGCGACCCCCATCCTTACGGTTCCTTGACACATGAATGGGTGAACTTTCGTCTCCCCATTCCGCACGGGTTCATCCCGCACTCCCTCGGCCTTCTGGTCCTCGAACATCACTAAAGCAACGTGCCCCCGCTGCTTAAAGCGTCTGCATTCCCGCGCGACGTGTCCGATTTTCCCGCAGTTGTAGCAGCGGACCCTTGGCGGATACCATTCGCCACCGCTCGCCTTAGCACTGCTTTCAGAGGCCGTCGCTCCCTGTGTCCTTTTCGCCTCACTTGTCGTTTCCTTCGTTGCAGTAACAGTTCCCGAGCTTTCAGCTTGGTTCTCCTCTGTCGGCTCTACAGCACCTTTTGTTCCTCTGTCGTCCCATCTCGAGCGGTGGGACTTGGGAGAACTCGCTTCTGTCCTCCATCCATCCGTCCTCCTAGAATTCCTACTGCTTCTGGAGTACACGGGTGATCGGTGCTGTCCCTCTCGGCTTGGGCGTAGTGCTTCCTCTAACATGTCGGCTCGGTCGGCTGCGGCCCTCAGGTTCTTTATGTCCGCCTCCTTTACCCTCATCCTGATCTCAGGAGAGAGCACGGACATAAACTTTTCCATGACCATTAGTTCCTTGACCTCTTCGGCCGACCCCGCTTCTTCAGAGTCCACCCACTTAAGGAACTTTCTTTCCATGTGCCTCGCCGTCTCCGCATATGATTTTCCTGGTGACCGGGTACATTCTCTAAACCTCTTCCGGTAACACTCCGGCGTGAGCTTAAAGGAATGGAGCACAGCTCGTTTTACCACATCGTAGTTGGTGCATTCTTGGAAGTCGAGCATAGTGAAGGCTTCACGAGCTTCTCCTGTGAGCCTCCCTTGAACCAGCTCCACCCACTCCGCCCTCGGCCACCTCTTCATAGCAGCATCTCTCTCAAAGTGATCGAAGAAACTTTCGGCTTCACTAGGCACATAGACCGGCAGGTCTCGTTCCCTCACTCGTCGGTCTTCCTGTGGCGGCGGAGCAGGTACACCTAGTCCTAATTCAGGTCGCTTCAGCTCCACCTCCTTGTTGGCTTCTATTTCCAATTGTCTCAGCCTAACCTCTCGCACGTGTTTTTCCTCGCGTAGCTGTGCTTCTCGCTCTTGTTCTTCCCGGCGTAGCTGTGCTTCTAGCTCCTCACGCCTCATCTGTGCTTCTCGCTTTTCTTGGCGCTGCTGCGCTTCTGCTTCTCGCTCTTCTCTGCGCTGCTGTGCTTCTCGCTCTTCTTTGTGCTGTTGTGCTTCTTCTCTCCTCAGCTGCGCTTCTCGCTCTTCCCGCTTCAACTGCACTTCCAGCTGCAACTTCATTATTTCCAGCTTTATGCTGTGCCTGCTGCCGCTGGATCCCCTGCTGCTTCCACCAATACTCAGGTGTTCACCCACGCTGGCAGGTGTTTGGGGCCGTTCCTTCCCCAAAGCTTCCTCTCGTGCCCTGAGCTGAGCCATTATCTCTAGTCTTCTTTCTGCCACTCTGGCAGATTTCAGCCTTATTCCGAAATGATCCGCTATTGCCTGTAACTGTGCCTTGGTGCACTCTTCCAGCACCTGTTCGTCTCTAGAGTCAATAAACCTCGTCACTTTATCATCCTCCATCTTGTACTACGAGTGATAACCTGCACCCGATCTCTAACACCACAGCCAAGTACCACTGCAACCTTTACTTCGATCGACCCTGGCAAGGTCGCCAATGTTGGGGGTTTCCCTTCTCTACTCTTACTCTGGGGTGAGCAATAGTTATGCTCAAGGTCACTCACCGTAGCCCTGCGGGTCTTCACTCGATCCTCACGGCGCCACTGCACGCCAGGAGAGTCTCCCAGTCAATCTTAACGGCCTCTGATTAAGAAAGAGTGGGAACACGACTCGTTCACTTGACTGTCGTGTGC
>NW_027189888.1:0-74263 GCF_040958095.1 Procambarus clarkii
TTAGACAGGAATTTATTTCAGCTAAACCTCTTCATTTATATTTGCCCAGGGGGGGGGCAGAATAGGGCCCAGAATGGGCCCCATTTATAGGGGCCCAGAATGTGGAATGACCTTCCCAACCATGTTAAAGACTGTACCTCTCTCAACCAGTTTAAGTTAAAAACGAAGCTATACCTAATAAATTCCCTGTAACCTACCATACCCTTCTATTGTCAACCAATGTCTGTTTTTTTTTTTTTAAAGAGCGCTGTTTGTCGACATAATTGTATTTGTGCTACTTTTTCATCTATGTTTTCATTTCTTGTTTTCATTTTACTCATTATGCTCAATTAGTATTAAGCTTGTCATTTAAGTTTATCATGCCCGAAACGCTTTGCGTAATAGTGGCTTTAGGCATTGTATGTACTAGCTCTACCTATAAGTCAACCAATCTTTGTAAAAATTTATTGTATGTATGTACTTTACCTAAATAAACATTTTATTTATTTTATTTATTTATTTTAGATATAAGCCTAAATTTAGTCATTGCATAATTGGTATGTATGATTATTATAGGCCTGTTTTACCAGGTATAGGAGTAGCCTTTATGGCAGGGGTGGCCAAACTTGCTTACTGTAAGAGCTGCAAATGATAAACCTCAGATGTTTGAGAGCTGCAGGAGAACCATCTGAGAGTCACAGCTTCCTTACTGAATAATGTCAACAGTGTCTGCTGGCTATTATTGATGATTTTAACTCATTTAACTTATTTTTCCTTAAGTCTGATTTAGGTGGATAATCATACGAAAAGTTTTTGTGATTGGGTTCATACTGGCGTTTCAAGTTCCTGGCTTTGTAATGACTGAATGGCACTTGGCAAACAAGACACAAAGGTTTACCTCCTTTAACTGTGAATGCAAACTTTGTTCCACAAGTATCGGAACTTTTTATATAGTCGTGCATTTCTTGCCCTGGATTCGGGTAGAAACTTCTAGAATATTCACATTCTCAAGAATTTTTTACTAACCACATATTAAAGGTCAAAGAGCTACAGTTTTTGCCGCCCTGTGGCCAAACCACGGCTTGCAATTTGTCATCTAGGCAAATTAAGAACATAAGAACATAAGAACAAAGGTAACTGCAGAAGGCCTATTGGCCCATACGAGGCAGCTCCTATTCTATAACCACCCAATCCCACTCATATACTTGTCCAACCCGTGCTTGAAACAATCGAGGGACCCCACCTCCACAATGTTACGCGGCAATTGGTTCCACAAATCAACAACCCTGTTACTGAACCAGTATTTACCCAAGTCTTTCCTAAATCTAAACTTATCCAATTTATATCCATTGTTTCGTGTTCTGTCCTGTGTTGATACTTTTAATACCCTATTAATATCCCCCCGGTTATGTCCATTCATCCACTTGTAAACCTCTATCATGTCACCCCTAACTCTTCGCCTTTCCAGTGAATGCAACTTGAGCTTTGTTAATCTTTCTTCATATGAAAGATTTCTAATTTGGGGAATTAACTTAGTCATCCTACGCTGGACACGTTCAAGTGAATTTATATCCATTCTATAATATGGCGACCAAAACTGAACTGCATAATCTAAATGGGGCCTAACTAGAGCAAGATATAGCTTGAGACCCACACCAGGTGTCTTGTTACTAACGCTGCGATTAATAAATCCAAGTGTCCGATTTGCCTTATTACGAACATTTATGCATTGATCCTTTTGTTTTAAATTCTTACTAATCATAACTCCCAGATCCCTTTCGCAATCCGACTTCGCAATCACAACACCATCTAGCTCGTATCTTGTAACTCTATCATCATTACCTAACCTCAGAACTGTACATTTATCAGCATTAAACTGCATCTGCCAATCCTTTGACCATTTCAAAACCCTATCTAGATCAACTTGAAGTGATAGTGAGTCCTCCTCCGAATTAATTTCCCTACCGATTTTCGTATCATCGGCAAATTTACAAATGTTGCTACTCAAACCTGAATCTAAATCATTTATATATATTATAAACAACAGAGGTCCCAGGACAGAGCCTTGAGGCACTCCACTTACAACATTTTCCCACTCTGACTTGATTCCATTTATACTAACTCTCTGTTTCCTTTGGTATAGCCATGCCCTAATCCAGCTTAATATAGCACCCCCAATACCATGAGACTCTATTTTTTTAATCATCTAATTTTTTAATTTTAATAAACTATATTAAAACAATATAGTTTATTATAAGAACATAAGAACAAAGGTAAGAGAAGGAAGGGGCTGAGCAGGGGAGGCGTAAGAGAAGGAAGGGGAAGAGCAGGGGGAGGGGTAAGAGAAGGAAGGGGAAGAGCAGGGGGAGGGGTAAGAGAAGGCAGGGCCTGAGCAGGGCGAGGGGTAAGAACAGGAAGGGGAAGAGCAGGGGGAGGGGTAAGAGAAGGGAGGGGCAGAGCAGGGCGAGGGGTAAGAGAAGGCAGGCGATGAGCAGGGGGAGGGGTAAGAGAAGGAAGGGGAAGAGCAAGGGGAGGGGTAAGAGATGGAAGGGGAAGAGCAGGGGGAGGGGTGAGAGAAGGCAGGGGCTGAGCAGGGGGAGGGGTAAGAGATGGAAGGGGAAAAACAGGGGGAGGGGTAAGAGAAGGCAGGGGCAGAGCAGGGGGAGGGGTAAGAGAAGGAAGGGGAAGAGCAGGGGGAGGGGTAAGAGAAGGAAAAGGAAGAGCAGGGGGAGAGGTAAGAGAAGGAAGGGGAAGAGCAGGGGGAGGGGTAAGAGAAGGACGGGGAAGAGCACGGGGAGGGGTAAGAGAAGGAAGAGGAAGAGCAGGGGGGAGGGGTAAGAGAAGGAAGGGGAAGAGCAGGGGGAGGGGTAAGAGAAGAGGGAGGGGTAAGAGAAGGAAGGGGAAGAGCAGGGGGAGGGGTAAGAGAAGGAAGGGGAAGAGCAGGGGGAGGGGTAAGAGAAGGAAGGGGAAGAGCAGGGGGAGGGGTAAGAGAAGGAAGGGGAAGAGCAGGGGGAGGGGTAAGAGAAGGAAGGGGAAGAGCAGGGGGAGGGGTAAGAGAAGGAAGGGGAAGAGCAGGGGGAGGGGTAAGAGAAGGAAGGGGAAGAGCAGGGGGAGGGGTAAGAGAAGGAAGGGGAAGAGCAGGGGGAGGGGTAAGAGAAGGAAGGGGAAGAGCAGGGGGAGGGGTAAGAGAAGGCAGGGGCTGAGCAGGGGGAGGGGTAAGAGAAGGCAGGGGCTGAGCAGGGGGAGGGGGTGATGGTCACTACGTGCAGGTATAAACACTGGACCACCCGGGTGATGGTCAGCTGGGTACTACTGGCCCTCGCCTGGTGGGACCCACATCACAACCCTCGCTGCCTCACCAACTTGCTGTGTTCACTTAATAATATTTATTTAATTTATTAGTAAAATCAGAGATAAATTAATGTAAAACATTATTATCTTATTCTTTATTTTTAAGACATGCCTGTATAATCCAGCGCCCTAACACGTCATGGCAACTCTGTAGGCCTATAGTGTACATGCCCCAGCCGTAAGAACATAAGAACATAAGAACATAAGAACAAAGGTAACTGCAGAAGGCCTATTGGCCCATACAAGGCAGCTCCTATTCTATAACCACCCAATCCCACTCATATACTTGTCCAACCCGTGCTTGAAACAATCGAGGGACCCCACCTCCACAATGTTACGCGGCAATTGGTTCCACAAATCAACAACCCTGTTACTGAACCAGTATTTACCCAAGTCTTTCCTAAATCTAAACTTATCCAATTTATACCCATTGTTTCGTGTTCTGTCCTGTGTTGATACTTTTAATACCCTATTAATATCCCCCCGGTTATGTCCATTCATCCACTTGTAAACCTCTATCATGTCACCCCTAACTCTTCGCCTTTCCAGTGAATGCAACTTAAGCTTTGTTAATCTTTCTTCATATGAAAGATTTCTAATTTGGGGAATTAACTTAGTCATCCTACGCTGGACACGTTCAAGTGAATTTATATCCATTCTATAATATGGCGACCAAAACTGAACTGCATAATCTAAATGGGGCCTAACTAGAGCAAGATATAGTTTGAGAACCACACCAGGTGTCTTGTTACTAACGCTGCGATTAATAAATCCAAGTGTCCGATTTGCCTTATTACGAACATTTATGCATTGATCCTTTTGTTTTAAATTCTTACTAATCATAACTCCCAGATCCCTTTCGCAATCCGACTTCGCAATCACAACACCATCTAGCTCGTATCTTGTAACTCTCATCATTACCTAACCTCAGAACTTTACATTTATCAGCATTAAACTGCATCTGCCAATCCTTTGACCATTTCAAAACCCTATCTAGATCAACTTGAAGTGATAGTGAGTCCTCCTCCGAATTAATTTCCCTACCGATTTTCGTATCATCGGCAAATTTGCAAATGTTGCTACTCAAACCTGAATCTAAATCATTTATATATATTATAAACAACAGAGGTCCCAGGACAGAGCCTTGAGGCACTCCACTTACAACATTTTCCCATTCTGACTTGATTCCATTTATACTAACTCTCTGTTTCCTTTGGTATAGCCATGCCCTAATCCAGCTCAACATAGCACCCCCAATACCATGAGACTCTATCTTTTTAATCAGTCTTTCATGTGGCACTGTATCAAAAGCTTTGCTAAAGTCAAGGTATACAACATCGCAATCCTTACCACTATCAACTGCCTCAACAATGCTAGAATAAAAAGATAACAAATTTGTTAAACATGAACGGCCATTTATAAAACCATGTTGCGACTCAATTATTAATTTATGTTTTTCAAGATGAAGACGAATTTTATTTGCTATTATAGATTCGAGTAACTTTCCCACAATAGACGTTAGGCTAATTGGTCGATAGTTAGACGCAAGTGATCTATCTCCTTTCTTAAAAACTGGTATCACATTAGCAACTTTCCAAAACTCTGGCACTCTGCCTGACTCTATTGATTTATTAAATATGGTTGACAGTGGGTCACAAAGCTCCTCTTTGCATTCTTTAAGCACCCTGGCAAACACTTCATCCGGCCCTGGGGATTTGTTTGGTTTGAGTTTTACTATTTGTTTAAGAACATCCTCCCTGGTAACTGTTAAACTCGTCAACCTGTCCTCGTCCCCACCCACATAGACTTGTTCGGCTGAAGGCATATTGTTAAGTTCCTCTTTAGTAAATACAGATACAAAATATTTATTAAAAATACTACTCATCTCTTCATCACTATCTGTTATTTGACCTGTCTCAGTTTTTAATGGACCTATCCTTTCCCTAGTCTTAGTACGATATAACTGAAAAAACCCTTTAGGATTTGTCTTTGCTTGCCCTGCTATGCGAACTTCATAGTTTCTTTTTGCTTTCCTTATCTCTTTTTTAACATTTCTAACCAGTTGTACGAATTCCTGTTCTAAAGTGACCTCCCCATTTTTAATCCTTTTGTACCAAGCTCTCTTTTTACCTATAAGGTTCTTCAAATTCTTTGTTATCCACTTTGGGTCATTAGTATTCGATCTATTCAATTTGTATGGTATACTACGTTCCTGTGCTTTGTTTAGAATATTCTTAAATAAGTTATATATTGAATCCACATCGAAATCCCCATTTAAGTCACCTATCGCTGGGTTCATGTCTCGCTCCAAGACCGGCCCACACCCCATACCCAAGACTTTCCAATCAATTTGACCCAAAAAATTTCTTAGGCTATTAAAATCAGCTTTACGAAAATCTGGCACTTTAACAGAATTTTCTCCTACTGGTCTATTCCATTCTATGCTAAATCTGATTTCTTTGTGATCACTGCTCCCTAGCTCACTCCCTATTTCGATATCATTAATTT
Source organism: Procambarus clarkii (assembly GCF_040958095.1). Lineage (NCBI taxonomy): Eukaryota > Metazoa > Arthropoda > Malacostraca > Decapoda > Cambaridae > Procambarus > Procambarus clarkii. The sequence continues at coordinate 5,839 of NW_027189888.1, forward strand.
GCGTTTCCCTGTTAGTTAACACTAAATCTAAAATATTATTTTCCCGTGTTGGTTCCTTAATGTGTTGCGTAAGAAAGCAATCGTCAATTAATTCTAGAAAATCTTCTGCTTCACTATTCCCTGTTTTGTTCAACCAGTTTATTCCGCTAAAATTAAAGTCACCCATGACATAAATACTGTTAGATCTAGATGCTCTAGATATTTCATCCCATAGATGCTTTGCTTCCTTTCTGTCTAAATTTGGTGGCCTATATATTACTCCTATTATAATATTATTAGCTTTTTCGTTTAATTCAATCCAAATAGTTTCTGTGTGTGGCTCTGTTTTGATTCCCTCTTTGAGACTACATTTCAAATTGTCCCTAACATATATGGCTACTCCACCTCCTCGTCTAATATATCTATCTGTGTGAAATAGTTTAAATCCATATATTTGATATTCAGCTAATAGTTCTCTATTTTCTACATTCATCCACGTTTCGGTAAGTGCAATAATATCTATTTTTTCTGTGCAGACAAGAGCATTTAATTCGTTAATTTTATTTCTTAGACTTCTACTGTTAGTGTAATATACCCTAAGTGAATTGTTATTTTGCGGACCTTCTCTTTCCCTGGTCGTTTTGCCAATTCCTTTCTCCCACAAACACATACTTTTATTACCTCCTTCCTCCAAATCAATTCCCATACCTCTATCTACTAACAGTTTAAACCCAAACAAACACCTCTAACCACTTCTTCTAACGAGTTCGCAACAGCAACAACCCCAGCTCTCGATAGATGCACCCCATCACGAGCATACATTTCATTTCTTCCATAGAAGTGTTCCCAGTTGTCTATGAAAGATATTGCATTTGATTTGCAATATCTTTCCAGCCGGCAATTGACACCAAGTGCCCTCGATATCCATTCATTTCCCACTCCCTTTCTTGGAAGAATGCCACATATGATCGGGATTCCTCCCTTGCTCCTAACTAACTCTATGGCTGTTTTATACCTCTGAATCAGTTCCTCACTCCTAACTCGACCAACATCATTTCCTCCCACGCTAATGCAAATAATGGGATTGTTCCCATTACCAGCCATAATATCATTCATGTTGTTTATAATATCACCAATGCCAGCTCCGGGATAGCAAACCCTTAACCTGTTCCCCCTATCTCTAGCACAAAACGTTCTATCCAAATACCTTATCTGGGAATCTCCCACAACTAATGTTTGCTTAGGTACTTCCTTTACCCTCTGAGGGGCCTGCGCTTCCTTTCTCTTCGTTGCTTTCCCTTTTGCGCGATCCACAGTCTCTCCACAGCACTCGTCCTCCAAAACGTCAAATGAATTAGAGGTTGCTATGGCGTTTGAAGGCGGCTTTATCAAAGTCTTCTTAAGGCCCCTGTCTTTCACAACTCTCCAAGACGAGGTCCCTTTACTGCTGGTCTCCTCCTTCGTTACTTCTCGTTGTTCTTTAAGCTGACGCACCTCCTCCCGCAGAGAGTCCAACTCTGTCCTCAGGGCTCCCACTAGAGTCACCAGGTCCTTAACTACAACTTCCATATTGCTATGATAATATAACATATATAGCACCCCCAATACCATGAGACTCTATCTTTTTAATCAGTCTTTCATGTGGCACTGTATCAAAAGCTTTGCTAAAGTCAAGGTATACGTCACACAGATCCTGTTACACTCCCTCCCCATCTTCCTCTCTTCCCTCCTACCCTCTTCCCCCCTCCTCTTCCCCTTCCTCCTTCTCATTCCCTTTCTCTTACCCCTTCCCTCTTCACCTCCTCTTTCCCTTCCTTCACATCCCCCCTTCTCTTACCCCCTCCCCACTCCTCATCCCCCTTCCTTTACCCCTCCCCCTCCTCCTCCCCCTTCTCTTACCCCTACCCCATTCTCTTTCCCTTTCTCTTACCCCCTCCCTTCTTCCCCCTCCTCTTCCCATTCCTCCTCATCCCCCTTCTCTTTCCCCTCCCTTCTTTCCATTCCTCCTCATTTTCATCCTCCTTCTCTTCCCCATTCTCCTCATCCACCCTTCTCTTACCCCTCCCCCCCTTTTTACCCCTTTCTTTTACCCCTCCCTCTCCTCTTCCCCTTCTCTTACCCCTCCTCTTCCCCTTCCTCCTCATCCCCGTCTGTTACCCCTCCTTTTCGCCCTCCTCCCCATCCCCCCTTCTCTTACCCCTCCCCCTCCTTACCGCCTCGTTCTCTTACTTCTTCCCCCTACCCTCACCCCCTTCCACTTCCCTTCCCCTTCCTTCTCATCCCCTTCCCTCACTCCTTCTCTTCGCCCTCCCCTGTTTCCCTTAACTACTTCTACCCCTGCTATTCTCCCCCTCCTCTTCTTCTCCGTCACTTAGTTCCCCCCTCCCCGAGGTCCTCCGCCTTCCCCCTTCCTCCTAGACCTACTCCTTCTTCCTAGCTCTCCTCCTTCTCCTTCCTCCTCGTTCTGTTCCTTACTCCTCTTCCTCCTTCCTCCTTGCCCTCCTCATTCCACCTCTCCTTCCTCCTCGCCCACCTCCTCCTTCCTCTTTGCCCTCCTCCTCCTCCTTCCTCCTTGCTCTTCTTCTCCATCCTCCTCGCCCTCCTCCTTCCTTCTCACCATCCTCCTTCCTCATCGTCCTCGTCCTCCTTCCTCCTTGCCCCCTCCTCCTTCCTCTCCGCCCTCCTCCTCCTCCTAATTCCTCCTTCCTCCTAGCCCTCCTCCTCCTTTCTTCTTGCCCTCCTCCTCTTCCTTCCTCCTTGCTCTCCTCCAATATAAAAGACAACAAAACGTTTTCAGATACTTTCACACCACTTTCCAGCAACATTTATAATTTATATCAATTATTTTAGGGAATAATACATAAATTATATATTTAAACATATTAGTGTTTAGTGGAATGCATAAGGAGTCAAATTGTGTTAAAAAGAGCGATTTTTAGAAAATTTGGAAAACTATTTTTTTCTGATAATTGAATAACTAAATGTATTTTGAAGGTTTCATTCAGCCATTAAATATCATTCACAATTTATTAATGAATTTTAAAAAAACACCATATATTTTATATTTAAACATGTAAAAACTATTTGTAATACATTAGGAACAAAATAGTCGTAGAAAAAAAAAATTATTATAAAACCTATGTGTTTGGATTTTTGTATTAAAAGTTTCTCAAAGGCTCTCCTGCACCATTCTTAATGCAAGTCATTCCTACAGCTATGGGAAGAGATAGATGAACGTTTTCTATACAATTTGTGTTTGCTGGATAGTGTGTGTTGTGGTAGTGCTTGGTAGTGGTAGTGTGTTGTGGTGGTAGTGTGTTGTGGTGGTAGTGTGTGGTAGTGGTAGTGTGTGGTGGTGGTAGTGTGTGGAGGTGGTAGTGTGTGTGGTGATGGTAGTGTGTGGTGGTGGTAGTGTGTGGTGGTAGTGTATGGTGGAAGTGTGTGCTGGTGGTGGAAGTGTGCAGTGGTAGTGTGTATGGTGTTGGTAGTGTTTGGTGGTGGTAGTGTGTGGTGGTAGTAGTGTGCGGTGGTGGTAGTGTGGTGGTGGTAGTGTGTGTGGTGGTGGTAGTGTGTGGTGGTAGTGTGTGTGGTGGTAGAGTGTGTGGTGGTAGTGTGTCTGGTGGTGGTAGTGTGTCTGGTGGTGGTAGTTTGTGGTGGAGGTAGTGTGTGGTGGTGGTAGTGTGTGGTGGTGGTAGTGTGTGGTGGTATTAGTGTGTGGTGGTGGTAGTGTGTTGTGGTTGTGTGTGGAGGTAGAAGTGTGTGGTGGTGGTAGTGTGTGGTGATGGTAGTGTGTAATGGTAGTAGTGTGCAGTGGTAGTGTGTGATGGAAGTGTGTGGAGGTAGTGTGTGGAAATAGTGTGTGGTAGTAGTGTGTGTGGTGGTGGTAGTGTACTCACCTAGTTGTGTTTGCGGGGGTTGAGCTCTGGCTCTTAGGTCCCGCCTCTCAACCGTCAATCAACAGGTGTACAGATTCCTGAGCCTATCGGGCTCTATCATATCTACACTTGAAAGTGTGTATGGAGCCAGCCTCCACCACATCACCCACTAATGCATTCCATTTGTCAACCACTCTGACACTAAAAAAGTTCTTTCTAATATCTCTGTGGCTCATTTGGGCACTCAGTTTCCACCTGTGTCCCCTTGTGCGTGTTCCTCTTATGTTAAATAGACTGCCTTTATCTACCCTATCAATTCCCTTCAGAATCTTGAATGTGGTGATCATGTCCCCCCTAACTCTTCTGTCTTCCAGCGAAGTGTGGATTAATTCCCATAGTCTCTCCTCGTAGCTCATACCTCTCAGCTCGGGTACTAGTCTGGTGGCAAACCTTTGAACTTTTTCCAGTTTAGTCTTATCCTTGACTAGATATGGACTCCATGCTGGGGCTGCATACTCCAGGATTGGCCTGACATATGTGGTATACAAAGTTCTGAATGATTCTTTACACAAGTTTCTGAATGCCGTTCGTATGTTGGCCAGCCTGGCATATGCCGCTGAAGTTATCCGCTTGATATGTGCTGCAGGAGACAGGTCTGGCGTGATATCAACCCCAAGTCTTTTTCCTGCTCTGACTCCTGAAGAATTTCCTCTCCCAGATGATACCTTGTATCTGGCCTCCTGCTCCCTACACCTATCTTCATTACATTACATTTGGTTGGGTTAAACTCTAACAACCATTTGTTCGACCATTCCTTCAGCTTGTCTAGGCCTTCTTGAAGCCTCAAACAGTCCTCTTCTGTTTTAATCCTTCTCATAATTTTAGCATCGTCTGCAAACATTGAGAGAAATGAATCGATACCCTCCGGGAGATCATTTACATATATCAGAAACAAGATAGGACCGAGTACAGAGCCCTGTGGGACTCCACTGGTGACTTCACGCCAATCGGAGGTCTCACCCCTCACCGTAACTCTGTTTCCTATTGCTTAGATACTCCTTTATCCACTGGAACACCTTACCAGCTTCACCTGCCTGTCTCTCCAGCTTATGTACCAGCCTCTTATGCGGTACTGTGTCAAAGGCTTTCCGACAATCCAAGAAAATGCAGTCCGCCCAGCCCTCTCTTTCTTGCTTAATCTTTGTCACCTGATCGTAAAATTCTATCAAGCCTGTAAGGCAAGATTTACCCTCCCTGAACCCATGTTGGCGATTTGTCACGAAGTCCCATCTCTCCAGATGTGTTACCAGGTTTTTTCTCACGATCTTCTCCATCACCTTGCATGGTATACAAGTCAAGGACACTGGCCTGTAGTTCCGCGACTTCTGTCGCCCTTTTTGTATATTGGGACCACATTCGTCGTCTTCCATATTTCTGGGAGGTCTGCCGTCTCCAGTGACTTACTATACACTATGGAGAGTGGCAAGTAAAGTGCCTCTGCACACTCTTTCAGTACCCATGGTGAGATCCCATCTGGACCAACAGCCTTTCTAACATCCAGATCCAGCAGGTGTCTCTTGACCTCCTCTCTCGTAATTTCGAACTCTTCCAAGGCCGCCTGGTTTACCTCCCTTTCTCCTAGCAGAGTGACCTCCTCTTGTTCTATTGTGAAGACCTGAAACCTCTTGTTGAGTTCTTCACACACCTCTCTGTCATTCTCCGTATACCTGTTCTCGCCTGTTCGAAGTTTCAATACCTGTTCTTTCACTGTTGTTTTCCTTCTGATGTGACTGTGGAGTAGCTTTGGTTCGGTCTTGGCTTTGTTTGCTATATCATTTACAAAACTTTTCTCTGCTTCTCTTCTCACCCTGACGTACTCATTCCTGGTTCTCTGGTATCTCTCTCTGCTTTCTGGTGTTCTGTTATTCCGGAAGTTCCTCCACGCCCTTTTGTTCAGTTTCTTCGCTTCCATACATGCCCTATTATACCACGGATTCTTCTGTTACTTCTCGGATTTTTCCCTTTGGGCCTTGATGAACCTGTTTACTGCCTCCTGACACTTTTGGGTAACATAGTCCATCATACCCTGTACAGACTTATCTCTGAGGTGTGTGTGTGGTGGTAGTGGTGGTGGTGGTGTGTGGTGGTGGTGGTTTTAGTGTGTGGTGTTGGTGGTGGTAGTGTGTGGTGGTGGTGGTAGTGTGTGGTGGTGTTGGTAGTGTGTGGTGCTGGTGTGTGGTGGTGGTTGTAGTGTTTAGTGGTAGTGTGTGGTGGAAGTGTGTGGAGGCAGTGTGTGGAAATAGTGTGTGGTGGTAGTGTGTGTGGTGGTGGTAGTGTGTGGTGGTAGTGGTGGTGGTGGTGTGTAGTGGTGGTGGTAGTGTGTGGTGGTGGTGGTAGTGTGTGGTGTTGGTGGTGGTAGTGTGTGGTGGTATTAATACAACTTACTACCATTGTCTTAGTGGTAGTAAGTTGTATGTCAGTGTGGTGGGAAGTTGCTTGTCTTAGTGGTAAAAAATTGTACCTTACCTTGAGGTTACCTTGAGGTGCTTCCGGGCCTTAGTGTCCCCGCAGCCCGGTCGTCGACCAGGCCTCCTGGTTGCTGGACTGATCAACCAGGCTGTTAGACGCAGCTGCTCGCAGCCTGACGTATGAGTCACAGCCTGGTTGATCAGGTATCCTTTGGAGGTGCTTATCCAGTTCTCTCTTGAACACTGTGAAGGGTCGGCCAGTTATGCCCCTTATGTGTAGTGGAAGCGTGTTGAACAGTCTCGGGCCTCTGATGTTGAAAGAGTTCTCTCTCAGAGTACCTGTTGCACCTCTGCTCTTCAACGGGGGTATTCTGCACATCCTGCCATGCCTCTGGTCTCATGTGATGTTATTTCTGTGTGCAGGTTTGGGACCAGCCCCTCAATTATTTTCCACGTGTAAATTATTTTGTATCTCTCCCGCCTGCGCTCAAGGGAGTACAGATTTAGGTTCTTTTAATCGGTCCCAGTAGTTTAGATGTTTTACTGAGTGGATTCTAGCAGTAAAGGATCTCTGCACGCTCTGCAGGTCAGCAATTTCTCCAGCTTTGAAAGGGGCTGTCATTGTGCAGCAGTACTCCACTCTAGAGAGCACAAGCGTTTTGAAAAGTATCATCATCGGTATAGCATCTCTAGTGTGAAAAGTTCTTGTTATCCAACCTGTCATTTTTCTTGCAGTTGTGACGGCTACTTTATTGTGTTCTTTAAAGGTATGATCTTCCGACATGAATACACCCAGATCCTTTACATTGCCTTTTCGTTCTGTGTTATGATTTGCCTGAGTTTTGTACCTGGTTTCTGTTTTTATATTTTCAATTAATTTTTCTATTTTCCGCAGCGCATGAGCTGGAACTTATCCTCGTTAAACACCATATTATTTTCTGTAGCCCATAGAAAGACGTGTCTGTCACAGTGGTGGTAAGTTGTCTGTCACAGTGGTGGTAAGTTGTCTGTCACAGTGGTGGTAAGTTGTCTGTCACAGTGGTGGTAAGTTGTCTGTCACAGTGGTGGTAAGTTGTCTGTCACAGTGGTGGTAAGTTGTCTGTCACAGTGGTGGTAAGTTGTCTGTCACAGTGGTGGTAAGTTGTATGTCACAGTGGTGGTAAGTTGTCTGTCACAGTGGTGGTAAGTTGTCTGTCACAGTGGTGGTAAGTTGTCTGTCACAGTGGTGGTAAGTTGTCTGTCACAGTGGTGGTAAGTTGTCTGTCACAGTGGTGGTAAGTTGTCTGTCACAGTGGTGGTAAGTTGTATGTCACAGTGGTGGTAAGTTGTCTGTCACAGTGGTGGTAACCCAGGAAACACAAAACGTTGTGACAACCTCCAATAATGTTTGAATAGGGTTGTGGGAAAGATATGTGTCATGTGTGGTTCAACTGGCACATGAGCAACCTTTAACCCAAGATTGGTAAAATTAATTCTTTATGTAATAAAGAAAAAATGCCGCCTTTTCTAACACTAGTTTCACCTTTATATATAACAAAAATATTATGTTTGTTTAAATATTAAATTTATGTACTTTACATATACAAAATGTAAATGTTGTTCCATAGCTGTATGAAATAGTTTTAAAGCATTTAGTTACTCGATGATTGGATTATATTTTTTGGTAAATATTGCTAATATATTGACCTAGATACTATTGTTTGTTCCCTTTTATATTAAAACTATTTTTCAGGTATGTTTATTAAATTTATGTAGTTTTGTAATGCTCAATTATAATCATAATAATAATAATTGAAAGGTTGTGTCTTAGTTGCAGGTTGGGTGTGCAAAATATTTACTTAAACCAAACTTTTATTGATTTTTTAATATTATTTTGCTAAAAAAATATATAACACTATTTTCTAAATGATATATTAAATAATATTGTTTTCATGTTTAAATTTAAATTGATGTACAGTACAACTGACACACTAGTCCCAATTAGTGTGGTGTACAATACCAGTACAACTGACACACCTGGCCACACACAGTGTGTGTGGCCAGGTGAGGGTGTAGCCAGGTGTGTGTAGACGAATACAGCAATAAAAGGGGAGGCTTGGTGAATTGACACAGGATGTTGGCAAACCGTCAGTGCGTGCTTCCAATGCCATATTTGGTTTTTTTTTATTAAGGACATGTTATATATGTTCATTTGTTCTAACTTATATTACAAGACAGCAAGGAAAAAAGTTATTACACGGTTTAAATGATTGTCTTGCTATAAATTGCTTGTTGTGATTAAAATTAAATAGGAAAATAGAAATGGCAGCCAAGAAATACGACCACATTTACTGGAAAGTCAAACTGTCCCCCCCCCCCTCCCTCTCAGTGTGTCTAAACATAAGTCCTGGCAGGAAACATGCACACCCTCCTCTGTTTGGAAAGATAACTGAACTACATACATCACATACACTACCACACACCACCACTGCCACACACACCATCACTGCCACACACACCATCACTGCCACACACACCATCACTGTTACACACACCACCACTGCCACACACACCACCACTGCCACACACACCACCACTGCCACACACACACCACCACTGCCACACACACCACCACTGCTACACACACCACCACTGCCACACACACCACCATTGCTACACACACACCACCACTGCCACACACACCACCACTGCCACACACACACCATCACTGCCACACACACCATCACTGCCACACACACCACCACTGCCACACACACCATCACTGCCACACACACCACCACTGCCACACACACCACCACTGCCACACACACCATCACTGCTACACACACCATCACTGCCACACACACCACCACTGCCACACACACCATCACTGCCACACACCACCACTGCCACACACACCATCACTGCCACACACACCATCACTGCCACACACACCACCACTGCCACACACACCATCACTGCCACACACCACCACTGCCACACACACCATCACTGCCACACACACCATCACTGCCACACACACCATCACTGCCACACACACCACCACTGCCACACACACCATCACTGCCACACACCACCACTGCCACACACACCACCACTGCCACACACCACCACTGCCACACACACCGCCACTGCAACACACACCACCACTGCCACACACACCACCACTGCCACACACACACCACCACTGCCACACACCACCACTGCCACACACACTCCCACTGCTACACACACCACCACTGCCACACACACCACCACTGCCACACACACACCACCACTGCCACACACACCACCACTGCTACACACACACTACCACTGCTACACACAACACCACTGCCACACACACCACCACTGCCATACACACCACCACTGCCACACACCACTACTGCCACACACACCACCACTGCTACACACACCACCACTGCTACACACACCACCACTGCCACACACACCACCACTGCCACAAACACCACTACTGCCACACACACCACCACTGCCACACACACCACCACTGCCACACACACCACCACTGCTACACACACACCAACACTGCTACACACACCACCACTGCCACACACACCACCACTGCCACACACACAACACCACTGCTACACACACCACCACTGCCACACACACCACCACTGCCACACACACCACCACTGCCATACACACCACCACTGCCACACACCACTACTGCCACACACACCACCACTGCTACACACACCACCACTGCTACACACACCACCACTGCCACACACACCACCACTGCCACACACACCACTACTGCCACACACACCACCACTGCCACACACACCACCACTGCTACACACACACCACCACTGCCACACACACCACCACTGCCACACACAAACCACCACTGCCACACACACCACCACTGCCACACACACACCACCACTGCTACACACACCACCACTGCCACACACACCACCACTGCCACACACACCACCACTGCTACACACACACCACCACTGCTACACACACCACCACTGCCACACACACACCATCACTGCCACACACACCACCACTGCTACACACACCACCACTGCCACACACACACCATCACTGCCACACACACCACCACTGCTACACACACCACCACTGCCACACACACACCATCACTGCCACACACACCACCACTGCTACACACACCACCACTGCCACACACACCACCACTGCTACACACACCACCACTGCCACACACACTACCACTGCTACACACACCACCACTGCTACACACACCACAACTGCCACACACACCACCACTGCCACACTCACCATCACTGCCACACACACCACCACTGCTACAAACACACCACCACTGCCACACACACCACCACTGCCACACACACACCACCACTGCCACACACACCACCACTGCTACACACACCACCACTGCCACACACACACCACTGCCACGCACACCACCACTGCTACACACACCACCACTGCCACACACACCACCACTGCCACGCACACACCACCACTGCCACACACACCACCACTGCTACACACACCACCACTGCCACACACACACCATCACTGCCACACACACCACCACTGCTACACACACCACCACTGCCACACACACCACCACTGCTACACACACCACCACTGCCACACACACTACCACTGCTACACACACCACCACTGCTACACACACCACAACTGCCACACACACCACCACTGCCACACACACCATCACTGCCACACACACCACCACTGCTACAAACACACCACCACTGCCACACACACCACCACTGCCACACACACACCACCACTGCCACACACACCACCACTGCTACACACACCACCACTGCCACACACACACCACTGCCACGCACACCACCACTGCTACACACACCACCACTGCCACACACACCACCACTGCCACGCACACACCACCACTGCCACACACACCACCACTGCTACACACACCACCACTGCCACACACACCACCACTGCCACACACACCATCACTGCCACACACACCACCACTGCTACAAACACACCACCACTGCCACACACACCACCACTGCCACACACATGTGTGAGACATGACAAGGGAGGAGAGAGCCGTGGCGGCAGAAGCAAGGAAGAGGCGCAGGGCGAGAGGGGAAAACCAGGAAGTCACAGCTCCCAACACAACACCCCCAGAGGCGAGGGGGGAACCCACAACCAGCTACCCAGTAACACCAGAAGGGAGGACAACCCCGCCTCCCTCCTCTGCATAGAAAACCCCCCTACCCCAAACCCTCCCTGCCCCCACTCAAAAGTTCAGCCAAATCTCCCTCCCCCCAAACCCAATCCCCACCCTTCTACCCCTCCCCTCCTCCTGAGTCCTCCCTCCCCCCCTTTCCTTCCCGTCCTCCCTCCCCTTTCACCCCATACCCTCCCTGTCCCTCCCCCTTCACTGGATCCCCCGCCCCTCATTCCAGTATCCTCTGAGATCCTGTTACCCACCTCACAGGTCCTCACACCCATGGAACAGCCTCCCCCACCAGCAGAACACTCACCAAGGAGGCGATTTGAGAAGGGACAGAAGAAAGTGAGCCTCAAAGCGATGTACACTAACATAGATGGAATTACAAATAAAGCAAATGAGCTTGGAGAACTGGTACTAGAGGAAAACCCAGACATAATAGCCCTCACAGAAACAAAGATCGCGAAAACAATAACAAATGCAGTGTTCCCACAGGACTATTATGTTATGCGGAAAGAGAGGGAAGGAAGAGGTGGGGGTGGTGTAGCTCTGCTGGTAAGAAAAGGCTGGGATTTTGAGGAGATGGATATTCAGGGCTGTGAAGGTTTCAGTGACTACATAGCAGGTACTGTAACAAATGGAGGGAAAAAAATTATAGTCGCAGTCATATATAATCCACCACCAAATGACAGAAGACCTAGACAGGAATATGATAGAAACAACATGGCCACCATTAACATAATAGAAAGAGCAGCTTCTGTTGCTAGCAGGAATGGATCTGGACTACTAATTATGGGAGACTTCAACCATGGGAAGATAGATTGGAAGAACAGAGACCCGCATGGAGGACCAGAAACATGGAGAGCTAAGCTGCTGGACGTGGCAACAAGAAACTTTCTAAGCCAGCATACCAAAGAGCCAACAAGAATGAGAGGAGAAGATGAACCAGCAATGCTTGATTTGAAATTTACCCTAAATGAATGGGATATAAGGGAAGTTAAGATGGAAGCGCCCTTGGGAATGAGTGACCACAGTGTATTGAACTTTGAGTACCTGGTAGAGCTAGGACTTATCTCCCCCCAAAAAGAACTAGGAATCAAAAGGCTGGCATACCGAAAGGGGAATTATGAACAGATGAGAAGTTTCCTAAGTGAAATACCTTGGGACACAGACCTCAGAGACAAGTCTGTACAGGGTATGATGGACTATGTTACCCAAAAGTGTCAGGAGGCAGTAAACAGGTTCATCCCGGCCCAAAGGGAAAAATCCGAGAAGCAACAGAAGAATCCATGGTATAATAGGGCATGTATGGAAGCGAAGAAACTGAACAAAAAGGCGTGGAGGAACTTCCGGAATAACAGAACACCAGAAAGCAGGGAGAGATACCAGAGAACCAGGAATGAGTACGTCAGGGTGAGAAGAGAAGTAGAGAAAAATTTTGAAAATGATATAGCAAACAAAGCCAAGACCGAACCAAAGCTACTCCACAGTCACATCAGAAGGAAAACAACAGTGAAAGAACAGGTATTGAAACTTGGAACAGGCGAGGACAGGTATACAGAGAATGACAGAGAGGTGTGTGAGGAACTCAACAAGAGGTTCCAGGAGGTCTTCACAATAGAACAGGGTGAGGTCACTGTGCTAGGAGAAAGGGAGGTAAACCAGGCGGCCTTGGAGGAGTTCGAAATTACGAGAGAGGAGGTCAAGAGACACCTGCTGGATCTGGATGTTAGAAAGGCGGTTGGTCCAGATGGGATCTCACCATGGGTACTGAAAGAGTGTGCAGAGGCACTTTGCTTGCCACTCTCCATAGTGTATAGTAAATAACTAGAGACGGGAGACCTACCAGAAATATGGAAGACGGCGAATGTGGTCCCAATATACAAAAAGGGCGACAGACAAGAGGCACTGAACTACAGGCCAGTGTCCTTGACTTGTATACCATGCAAGGTGATGGAGAAGATCGTGAGAAAAAACCTGGTAACACATCTGGAGAGAAGGGACTTCGTGACAAATCGCCAACATGGATTCAGGGAGGGTAAATCTTGCCTTACAGGCTTGATAGAATTCTACGATCAGGTGACACAGATTAAGCAAGAAAGAGAGGGCTGTGCGGACTGCATTTTCTTGGATTGTCGGAAAGCCTTTGACACAGTACCGCATAAGAGGCTGGTACATAAGCTGGAGAGACAGGCAGGTGTAGCTGGTAAGGTGCTCCAGTGGATAAGGGAGTATCTAAGCAATAGGAAGCAGAGAGTTACGGTGAGGGGTGAGACCTCCGATTGGCGTGAAGTCACCAGTGGAGTCCCACAGGGCTCTGTACTCGGTCCTATCTTGTTTCTGATATATGTAAATGATCTCCCGGAGGGTATCGATTCATTTCTCTCAATGTTTGCGGACGATGCTAAAATTATGAGAAGGATTAAAACAGAAGAGGACTGTTTGAGGCTTCAAGAAGACCTAGACAAGCTGAAGGAATGGTCGAACAAATGGTTGTTAGAGTTTAACCCAACCAAATGTAATGTAATGAAGATAGGTGTAGGGAGCAGGAGGCCAGATACAAGGTATCATCTGGGAGAGGAAATTCTTCAGGAGTCAGAGAAGGAAAAAGACTTGGGGGTTGATATCACGCCAGACCTGTCTCCTGCAGCACATATCAAGTGGATAACATCAGCGGCATATGCCAGGCTGGCCAACATACGAACGGCATTCAGAAACTTGTGTAAAGAATCATTCAGAACTTTGTATACCACATATGTCAGGCCAATCCTGGAGTATGCAGCCCCAGCATGGAGTCCATATCTAGTCAAGGATAAGACTAAACTGGAAAAGGTTCAAAGGTTTGCCACCAGACTAGTACCCGAGCTGAGAGGTATGAGCTACGAGGAGAGACTACGGGAATTAAACCTCACTTCGCTGGAAGACAGAAGAGTTAGGGGGGACATGATCACCACATTCAAGATTCTGAAGGGGATTGATAGGGTAGATAAAGACAGTCTATTTAACACAAGGGGAACACGCACAAGGGGACACAGGTGGAAACTGAGTGCCCAAATGAGCCACAGAGATATTAGAAAGAACTTTTTTAGTGTCAGAGTGGTTGACAAATGGAATGCATTAGGGGGTGATGTGGTGGAGGCTCACTCCATACACAGTTTCAAGTGTAGATATGACAGAGCCCGATAGGCTCAGGAATCTGTACACCTGTTGATTGACGGTTGAGAGGCGGGACCAAAGAGCCAGAGCTCAACCCCCGCAAACACAACTAGGTGAGTACAACTAGGTGAGTACACATACCACCACTGCCACACACACCACCACTGCTACACACACCACCACTGCCACACACACACCACTGCCACACACACCACCACTGCTACACACACACCACCACTGCCACACACACACCACCACTGCCACACACACCACCACTGCCACACACACCACCACTGCCACACACCACCACTGCCACACACACCACCACTGCTACACACCACCACTGCCACACACACCACCACTGCCACACACACACTACCACTGCTACACACACCACCACTGCTACATACACCACCACTGCTACACACACCACCACTGCCACACACACCACCACTGCCACACACACCACCACTGCTACACACACCACCACTGCCACACACACACCACCACTGCCACACACACCACCACTGCTACACACACCACCACTGCCACACACACCACCACTGCCACACACACACCACCACTGCCACACACACCAACACTGCCACACACACACCACCACTGTTACACACACCACCACTGCCACACACACACCACCACTGCTACACACACCACCACTGCTACACACACCACCACTGCCACACACACTACCACTGCTACACACACCACCACTGCTACACACACACCACCACTGCCACACACCACCACTGCTACACACACCACCACTGCCACACACACCACCACTGCCACACACACACCACGACTGCTACACACACCACCACTGCTACACACACCACCACTGCTACACACACCACCACTGCTACACATCACCACTGCCACACACACACCACCACTGCAACACACACCACCACTGCCACACACACCACCACTGCTACACACCACCACTGCTACACACACCACCACTGCTACACACACACCACCACTGCTACACACCACCACTGCCACACACACCACCACTGCCACACACACACCACTGCCACACACACCACCACTGCTACACACCACCACTGCTACACACCACCACTGCCACACACACCACCACTGCTACATACACCACCACTGTCACACACACCACCACTGCTACACACCACCACTGCCACACACACCACCACTGCCACACACACCACCAGTGCCACACACACCACCACTGCTACACACCAGCACTGCCACACACACCACCACTGCCACACACACCACCACTGTCACACAAACCACCACTGCCACACACTACCACCACTGCCAAACACTACCACCACTGCCACACACACAACTACTGTCAAACACTACCACCACTGCTACACACCACCACTGCCACACACACCACCACTGCTACACACCACCACTGCCACACACTACCACCACTGCCACACACACCACCACTGCCACACACACCACCACTGGCACACACTACCACCACTGCCACACACACCACCACTGCTACACACACCACCACTGCAACACACACCACCACTGCCACACACACCACCACTGCTACACACACCACCACTGCCACACACACCACCACTGCTACACACACCACCACTGCCACACACACCACCACTGCTACACACCACCACCACTGCTACACACACCACCACTGCCATACACACCACCACTGCTACACACCACCACCACTGCTACACACACCACCACTGCCACACACACTACCACTGCCACACACACCACCACTGCTACACACCACCACTGCCACACACACCACCACTGCCACACACACCACCACTGCCACACACACCACCACTGCTACACACCACCACCACTGCCACACACACCACCACGGCCACACACACCATCACTGCCACACACACCACCACCGCTACACACCACCACTGCCACACACACGCACCACTGTCACACACACCACCACTGCCACACACACCACCACTGCCACACACACCACCACTGCCACACACACCACCACTGCCACACACACCATCACTGCCACACACACCACCACTGCTACACACCGCCCCTGCCACACACACCACCACTGCCACACACACCACCACTGCTACACACACCACCACTGCCACACACACCACCACTGCTACACACACACCACCACTGCCACACACACCACCACTGCCACACACACCACCACTGCCACACACACCACCACTGCCACACACACCACCACTGCTACACACACCACCACTGCTACACACACCACCACTGCTACACACATCACCACTGCTACACACACCACCACTGCCACACACACACCACCACTGCTACACTCTACCACCACTGCCACACACTACCACCACTGCCACACACACCACCACTGCCACACACTACCACCACTGCCACACACGCCACCACTGCCACACACACCACCACTGTTACACACACCACCACTGCCACACACACCACCACTGCCACACTCTATCACCACTGCCACACACTACCACCTGGTTGATACCTGGTTGATGGGGTTCTGGGAGTTCTTCTACTCCCCAAGCCCGGCCCGAGGCCAGGCTCGACTTGTGAGAGTTTGGTCCACCAGGCTGTTGCTTGGAGCGGCCCGCAGGGCCACGTACCCACCACAGCCCGGCTGATCCGGAACTTCTCTTAGAAAATTGTCCAGTTTTCTCTTGAAGATGTCCACGGTTGTTCCGGCAATATTTCTTATGCTCGCTGGGATGACGTTGAACAACCGCGGACCCCTGATGTTTATACAGTGCTCTCTGATTGTGCCTATGGCACCTCTGCTCTTCACAGGTTCAATCTTGCATTTTCTTCCATATCGTTCACTCCAGTACGTTGTTATTTTACTGTGTAGATTTGGGACCTGACCCTCCAGTATTTTCCATGTGTATATTATTTGGTATCTCTCTCGTCTCCTTTCTAGAGAGTACATTTGGAGAGCTTTGAGACGATCCCAATAATTTAGGTGTTTTATTGCGTCTATGCGTGCCGTATATGTTCTCTGTATTCCCTCTATTTCAGCAATCTCTCCTGCTCTGAAGGGGGAAGTGAGTACTGAGCAGTACTCGAGACGGGACAACACAAGTGACTTGAGGAGTACAACCATTGTGCACCACTGCCACACACACCACCACTGCCACACACTACCACCCCTGCCACACACACCACCACTGCCACACACCCCACCACTGCCACACACACCACCACTGCCACACACACCACCACTGCCACACACACCACCACTGCCACACACACCACCACTGCCACACACACCACCACTGCCACACACTTCCACCACTGCCACACACTACCACCACTGCCACACACACCACCCTGCCACACACACGCCACCACTGTCACACACACCACCACTGCCACACACTACCACCACTGCCACACACACCACCACTGCCACACACACCACCACTGCCATACACACCACCACTGCCACACACACCACCACTGCCACACACACCACCACTGCCACACACACCACCACTGCCACACACACCACCACTTCCACACACACCACCACTGCCACACACACCACCACTGCCACACTCTACCACCACTGCTACACACACCACCACTGCCACACACACCACCACTGCCACACACACACCACCACTGCTACACACACCACCACTACCACACACACCACCACTGCTACACACACCACCACTGCTACACACACCACCACTGCTACACACCACCACTGCCACACACACCATCACTGCCACACACACCACCACTGCTACACACACCACCACTGCTACACACACCACCACTGCCACACACACCACCACTGCCACACACACCACCACTACCACACATACCACCACTGCTACACACACCACCACTGCCACACACACCACCACTGCAACACACACCACCACTGCTACACACACCACCACTGCTACACACCACCACTGTTACACACACCACCACTGCTACACACACCACCGCTGCTACACACACACCACCACTGCCACACACACCACCACTGCTACACACACACCACCACTGCTACACACACCACCACTGCCACACACACCACCACTGCCACACACACCAGACTAGTACCCGAGCTGAGAGGTATGAGCTACGAGGAGAGACTACGGGAATTAAACCTCACTTCGCTGGAAGACAGAAGAGTTAGGGGGGACATGATCACCACATTCAAGATTCTGAAGGAAATTGATAGGGTAGATAAAGACAGTCTATTTAACACAAGGGGCACACGCACTAGGGGACACAGGTGGAAACTGAGTGCCCAAATGAGCCACAGAGATATTAGAAAGAACTTTTTTAGTGTCAGAGTGGTTGACAAATGGAATGCATTAGGAAGTGATGTGGTGAAGGCTGACTCCATACACAGTTTCAAGTGTAGATATGATAGAGCCCAATAGGCTCAGGAACCTGTACACCTGTAAATTGACGGTTGAGAGGCGGGACCAAAGAGCCAGAGCTCAACCCCCGCAAGCACAACTAGGTGAGTACAACTTGGTGAGTACACACCACCACTGCCACACACACCACCACTGCCACACACACCACCACTGCCACACACACCACCACTGCCACACACACACCACCACTGCCACACACACCACCACTGCCACACACACCACCACTGCCTCACACACCACCACTGCCACACACACACCACCACTGCCACACACACCACCACTGCTACACACCACCACTGCCACACACACCACCACTGCCACACACTACCACCACTGCCACACACACCACCACTGCCACACACACCACCACTGCCACACACTACCACCACTGCCACACACACCACCACTGCCACACACACACCACCACTGCCACACACACCACAACTGCTACACACACCACCACTGCCACACACACCACCACTGCCACACACACCACCACTGCTACACACACCACCACTGCTACACACCATCACTGCCACACACCACCACCACTGCCACACACACCACCACTGCCACACACACCACCAATGCCACACACACACCACCACTGCCACACACACCACCACTGCTACACACACCACCACTGCCACACACTACCACCACAGCCACACGCACCACCACTGCCACACACTACCACCACTGCCACACACACCACCACTGCCACACACACCACCACTGCCACACACACCACCACTGCCACACACACCACCACTGCCATACACACCACCACTGCTACACACCACCACAACTGCTACACACACCACCACTGCCACACACACTACCACTGCCACACACACACCACTGCTACACACACACCACCACTGCCACACACACCACCACTGCCACACACACCACCACTGCCACACATACCACCACTGCCACACACTACCACCACTGCCACACACACACCACCGCTGCCACACACACCACCACTGCCACACACACCACCACTGCCACACACACCACCACTGCCATACACACCACCACTGCTACACACCACCACAACTGCTACACACACCACCACTGCCACACACACTACCACTGCCACACACACCACCACTGCTACACGCCACCACTGCTACACACACCACCACTGCCACACACACCACCACTGCCACACACACCACCACTGCTACACACCACCACCACTGCCACACACACCACCACTGCCACACACACCATCACTGCCACACACACCACCACTGCTACACAACACCACTGCCACACACACACACCACTGTCACACACACCACCACTGCCACACACACCACCACTGCCACACACACCACCACTGCCACACACACCATCACTGCCACACACACCACCACTGCTACACACCACCACTGCCACACACACACACCACTGTCACACACACCACCACTGCTACACACCACCACCACTGCCACACACACCACCACTGCCACACACACCATCACTGCCACACACACCACCACTGCTACACACCACCACTGCCACACACACACACCACTGTCACACACACCACCACTGCCACACACACCACCACTGCCACACACACCACCACTGCCACACACACCATCACTGCCACACACACCACCACTGCTACACACCACCACTGCCACACACACCACCACTCCCACACACACCACCACTGCCACACACACCACCACTGCTACACACCACCACCACTGCCACACACACCACCACTGCCACACACACCATCACTGCCACACACACCACCACTGCTACACACCACCACTGCCACACACACACACCACTGTCACACACACCACCACTGCCACACACACCACCACTGCCACACACACACACCACTGTCACACACACCACCACTGCCACACACACCACCACTGCCACACACACCACCACTGCCACACACACCACCACTGCTACACACCACCACTGCTACACACCACCACTGCCACACACACACACCACTGTCACACACACCACCACTGCTACACACCACCACCACTGCCACACACACCACCACTGCCACACACACCATCACTGCCACACACACCACCACTGCTACACACCACCACTGCCACACACACCACCACTCCCACACACACCACCACTGCCACACACACCACCACTGCTACACACCACCACCACTGCCACACACACCACCACTGCCACACACACCATCACTGCCACACACACCACCACTGCTACACACCACCACTGCCACACACACACACCACTGTCACACACACCACCACTGCCACACACACCACCACTGCCACACACACACACCACTGTCACACACACCACCACTGCCACACACACCACCACTGCCACACACACCACCACTGCCACACACACCACCACTGCTACACACCACCACTGCTACACACCACCACTGCCACACACACACACCACTGTCACACACACCACCACTGCTACACACCACCACCACTGCCACACACACCACCACTGCCACACACACCATCACTGCCACACACACCACCACTGCTACACACCACCACTGCCACACACACACACCACTGTCACACACACCACCACTGCCACACACACCACCACTGCCACACACACCACCACTGCCACACACACCATCACTGCCACACACACCACCACTGCTACACGCCACCACTGCTACACACACCACCACTGCCACACACACCACCACTGCCACACACACCACCACTGCTACACACCACCACCACTGCCACACACACCACCACTGCCACACACACCATCACTGTAACACACACCACCACTGCTACACACCACCACTGCCACACACACACACCACTGTCACACACACCACCACTGCCACACACACCACCACTGCCACACACACCACCACTGCCACACACACCATCACTGCCACACACACCACCACTGCTACACACCACCACTGCCACACACACACACCACTGTCACACACACCACCACTGCTACACACCACCACCACTGCCACACACACCACCACTGCCACACACACCATCACTGCCACACACACCACCACTGCTACACACCACCACTGCCACACACACACACCACTGTCACACACACCACCACTGCCACACACACCACAACTGCCACACACACCACCACTGCCACACACACCATCACTGCCACACACACCACCACTGCTACACACCACCACTGCCACACACACCACCACTGCCACACACACCACCACTGCCACACACACCACCACTGCTACACACCACCACCACTGCCACACACACCACCACTGCCACACACACCATCACTGCCACACACACCCCCACTGCTACACACCACCACTGCCACACACACACACCACTGTCACACACATCACCACTGCCACACACACCACCACTGCCACACACACCACCACTGCCACACACACACCACCACTGCTACACACACCACCACTGCCACACACACCACCACTGCCACACACACCACCACTGCCACACACACCACCACTGCTACACACAACACCACTGCTACACACACCACCACTGCTACACACACCTCCACTGCTACACACACCACCACTGCCACACACACACCACCACTGCTACACTCTACCACCACTGCCACACACTACCACCACTGCCACACACACCACCACTGCCACACACTACCGCCACTGCCACACACACCACCACTGCCACACACACCACCACTGCTACACACACCACTACTGCCACACACACCACCACTGCCACACTCTACCACCACTGCCACACACTACCACCACTGCCACACACACCACCACTGCCACACACTACCACCACTGCCACACACACCACCACTGCCACACACACCACCACTGCCACACACCCCACCACTGCCACACACACCACCACTGCCACACACCACCACTGCCACACACACCACCACTGCCACACACACCACCACTGCCACACACACCACCACTGCCACACACACCACCACTGCCACACACACCACCACTTCCACACACACCACCACTGCCACACACACCACCACTGCCACACTCTACCACCACTGCTACACACACCACCACTGCCACACACACCACCACTGCCACACACACCACCACTGCTACACACACCACCACTGCCACACACACCACCACTGCTACACACACCACCACTGCTACACACACCACCACTGCTACACACCACCGCTGCCACACACACCATCACTGCCACACACACCACCACTGCTACACACACCACCACTGCTATACTCACCACCACTGCCACACACACCACCACTGCCACACACACCACCACTGCCACACATACCACCAATGCAACACACATCACCACTGCCACACACACCACCACTGCTACACACACCACCACTGCTACACACACCACCACTGCTACACACCACCACTGCTACACACACCACCACTGCTACACACACCACCACTGCTACACACACACCACCACTGCCACACACACCACCACTGCCACACACACACCACCACAGCTACACACACCACCACTGCCACACACGCCACCACTGCCACACACACCAGACTAGTACCCGAGCTGAGAGGTATGAGCTACGAGGAGAGACTACGGGAATTAAACCTCACTTCGCTGGAAGACAGAAGAGTTAGGGGGGACATGATCACCACATTCAAGATTCTGAAGGAAATTGATAGGGTAGATAAAGACAGTCTATTTAACACAAGGGGCACACGCACTAGGGGACACAGGTGGAAACTGAGTGCCCAAATGAGCCACAGAGATATTAGAAAGAACTTTTTTAGTGTCAGAGTGGTTGACAAATGGAATGCATTAGGAAGTGATGTGGTGGAGGCTGACTCCATACACAGTTTCAAGTGTAGATATGATAGAGCCCAATAGGCTCAGGAACCTGTACACCTGTTGATTGACGGTTGAGAGGCGGGACCAAAGAGCCAGAGCTCAACCTCCACAAGCACAACTAGGTGAGTACAACTAGGTGAGTACACACCACCACTGCCACACACACCACCACTGCCACACACACCACCACTGCCACACACACCACCACTGCCACACACACACCACCACTGCCACACACACCACCACTGCCACACACACCACCACTGCCACACACACCACCACTGCCACACACACACCACCACTGCCACACACACCACCACTGCTACACACCACCACTGCCACACACCACCACTGCCACACACTACCACCACTGCCACACACACCACCACTGCCACACACACAACACCACTGCCACACACACCACCACTGCTACACACACCACCACTGCCACACACACACCACCACTGCCACACACACCACCACTGCTACACACCACCACTGCTACACACACCACCACTGCTACACACCATCACTGCCACACACCACCACCACTGCCACACACACCACCACTGCCACACACACCACCACTGCCACACACACACCACCACTGCCACACACACCACCACTGCTACACACACCACCACTGCCACACACTACCACCACAGCCACACACACCACCACTGCCACACACTACCACCACTGCCACACACACCACCACTGCCACACACACCACCACTGCCACACACACCACCACTGCCACACACACCACCACTGCCATACACACCACCACTGCTACACACCACCACAACTGCTACACACACCACCACTGCCACACACACTACCACTGCCACACACACACCACTGCTACACACACACCACCACTGCCACACACACCACCACTGCCACACACACCACCACTGCCACACATACCACAACTGCCACACACTACCACCACTGCCACACACACACCACCACTGCCACACACACCACCACTGCCACACACACCACCACTGCCACACACACCACCACTGCCATACACACCACCACTGCTACACACCACCACAACTGCTACACACACCACCACTGCCACACACACTACCACTGCCACACACACCACCACTGCTACACGCCACCACTGCTACACACACCACCACTGCCACACACACCACCACTGCCACACACACCACCACTGCTACACACCACCACCACTGCCACACACACCACCACTGCCACACACACCATCACTGCCACACACACCACCACTGCTACACAACACCACTGCCACACACACACACCACTGTCACACACACCACCACTGCCACACACACCACCACTGCCACACACACCACCACTGCCACACACACCATCACTGCCACACACACCACCACTGCTACACACCACCACTGCCACACACACCACCACTCCCACACACACCACCACTGCCACACACACACCCACTGCTACACACCACCACCACTGCCACACACACCACCACTGCCACACACACCATCACTGCCACACACACCACCACTGCTACACACCACCACTGCCACACACACACACCACTGTCACACACACCACCACTGCCACACACACCACCACTGCCACACACACACACCACTGTCACACACACCACCATTGCCACACACACCACCACTGCCACACACACCACCACTGCCACACACACCACCACTGCTACACACCACCACTGCTACACACCACCACTGCCACACACACACACCACTGTCACACACACCACCACTGCTACACACCACCACCACTGCCACACACACCACCACTGCCACACACACCATCACTGCCACACACACCACCACTGCTACACACCACCACTGCCACACACACACACCACTGTCACACACACCACCACTGCCACACACACCACCACTGCCACACACACCACCACTGCCACACACACCATCACTGCCACACACACCACCACTGCTACACGCCACCACTGCTACACACACCACCACTGCCACACACACCACCACTGCCACACACACCACCACTGCTACACACCACCACCACTGCCACACACACCACCACTGCCACACACACCATCACTGTAACACACACCACCACTGCTACACACCACCACTGCCACACACACACACCACTGTCACACACACCACCACTGCCACACACACCACCACTGCCACACACACCACCACTGCCACACACACCATCACTGCCACACACACCACCACTGCTACACACCACCACTGCCACACACACACACCACTGTCACACACCACCACTGCTACACACCACCACCACTGCCACACACACCACCACTGCCACACACACCATCACTGCCACACACACCACCACTGCTACACACCACCACTGCCACACACACACACCACTGTCACACACACCACCACTGCCACACACACCACCACTGCCACACACACCACCACTGCCACACACACCATCACTGCCACACACACCACCACTGCTACACACCACCACTGCCACACACACCACCACTGCCACACACACCACCACTGCCACACACACCACCACTGCTACACACCACCACCACTGCCACACACACCACCACTGCCACACACACCATCACTGCCACACTCACCCCCACTGCTACACACCACCACTGCCACACACACACACCACTGTCACACACATCACCACTGCCACACACACCACCACTGCCACACACACCACCACTGCCACACACACACCACCACTGCTACACACACCACCACTGCCACACACACCACCACTGCCACACACACCACCACTGCCACACACACCACCACTGCTACACACAACACCACTGCTACACACACCACCACTGCTACACACACCACCACTGCTACACACACCACCACTGCCACACACACACCACCACTGCTACACTCTACCACCACTGCCACAGACTACCACCACTGCCACACACACCACCACTGCCACACACTACCACCACTGCCACACACACCACCACTGCCACACACACCACCACTGCTACACACACCACTACTGCCACACACACCACCACTGCCACACTCTACCACCACTGCCACACACTACCACCACTGCCACACACACCACCACTGCCACACACTACCACCACTGCCACACACACCACCACTGCCACACACACCACCACTGCCACACACCCCACCACTGCCACACACACCACCACTGCCACACACACCACCACTGCCACACACACCACCACTGCCACACACACCACCACTGCCACACACACCACCACTGCCACACACACCACCACTGCCACACACACCACCACTTCCACACACACCACCACTGCCACACACACCACCACTGCCACACTCTACCACCACTGCTACACACACCACCACTGCCACACACACCACCACTGCCACACACACCACCACTGCTACACACACCACCACTGCCACACACACCACCACTGCTACACACACCACCACTGCTACACACACCACCACTGCTACACACCACCGCTGCCACACACACCATCACTGCCACACACACCACCACTGCTACACACACCACCACTGCTATACTCACCACCACTGCCACACACACCACCACTGCCACACACACCACCACTGCCACACATACCACCAATGCTACACACACCACCACTGCCACACACACCACCACTGCTACACACACCACCACTGCTACACACACCACCACTGCTACACACCACCACTGCTACACACACCACCACTGCTACACACACCACCACTGCTACACACACACCACCACTGCCACACACACCACCACTGCCACACACACACCACCACTGCTACACACACCACCACTGCCACACACGCCACCACTGCCACACACACCAGACTAGTACCCGAGCTGAGAGGTATGAGCTACGAGGAGAGACTACGGGAATTAAACCTCACTTCGCTGGAAGACAGAAGAGTTAGGGGGGACATGATCACCACATTCAAGATTCTGAAGGAAATTGATAGGGTAGATAAAGACAGTCTATTTAACACAAGGGGCACACGCACTAGGGGACACAGGTGGAAACTGAGTGCCCAAATGAGCCACAGAGATATTAGAAAGAACTTTTTTAGTGTCAGAGTGGTTGACAAATGGAATGCATTAGGAAGTGATGTGGTGGAGGCTGACTCCATACACAGTTTCAAGTGTAGATATGATAGAGCCCAATAGGCTCAGGAACCTGTACACCTGTTGATTGACGGTTGAGAGGCGGGACCAAAGAGCCAGAGCTCAACCTCCACAAGCACAACTAGGTGAGTACAACTAGGTGAGTACACACCACCACTGCCACACACACCACCACTGCCACACACACCACCACTGCCACACACACCACCACTGCCACACACACACCACCACTGCCACACACACCACCACTGCCACACACACCACCACTGCCACACACACCACCACTGCCACACACACACCACCACTGCCACACACACCACCACTGCTACACACCACCACTGCCACACACCACCACTGCCACACACTACCACCACTGCCACACACACCACCACTGCCACACACACAACACCACTGCCACACACACCACCACTGCTACACACACCACCACTGCCACACACACACCACCACTGCCACACACACCACCACTGCTACACACCACCACTGCTACACACACCACCACTGCTACACACCATCACTGCCACACACCACCACCACTGCCACACACACCACCACTGCCACACACACCACCACTGCCACACACACACCACCACTGCCACACACACCACCACTGCTACACATACCACCACTGCCACACACTACCACCACAGCCACACACACCACCACTGCCACACACTACCACCACTGCCACATACACCACCACTGCCACACACACCACCACTGCCACACACACCACCACTGCCACACACACCACCACTGCCATACAAACCACCACTGCTACACACCACCACAACTGCTACACACACCACCACTGCCACACACACTACCACTGCCACACACACACCACTGCTACACACACACCACCACTGCCACACACACCACCACTGCCACACACACCACCACTGCCACACACACCACCACTGCCACACACACACCACCACTGCCACACACACCACCACTGCTACACACCACCACTGCCACACACCACCACTGCCACACACTACCACCACTGCCACACACACCACCACTGCCACACACACAACACCACTGCCACACACACCACCACTGCTACACACACCACCACTGCCACACACACACCACCACTGCCACACACACCACCACTGCTACACACCACCACTGCTACACACACCACCACTGCTACACACCATCACTGCCACACACCACCACCACTGCCACACACACCACCACTGCCACACACACCACCACTGCCACACACACACCACCACTGCCACACACACCACCACTGCTACACACACCACCACTGCCACACACTACCACCACAGCCACACACACCACCACTGCCACACACTACCACCACTGCCACACACACCACCACTGCCACACACACCACCACTGCCACACACACCACCACTGCCACACACACCACCACTGCCATACACACCACCACTGCTACACACCACCACAACTGCTACACACACCACCACTGCCACACACACTACCACTGCCACACACACACCACTGCTACACACACACCACCACTGCCACACACACCACCACTGCCACACACACCACCACTGCCACACACACCACCACTGCCACACACTACCACCACTGCCACACACACACCACCACTGCCACACACACCACCACTGCCACACACACCACCACTGCCACACACACCACCACTGCCATACACACCACCACTGCTACACACCACCACAACTGCTACACACACCACCACTGCCACACACACTACCACTGCCACACACACCACCACTGCTACACACACCACCACTGCTACACACCACCACTGCCACACACACACACCACTGTCACACACACCACCACTGCCACACACACCACCACTGCCACACACACCACCACTGCCACACACACCATCACTGCCACACACACCACCACTGCTACACGCCACCACTGCTACACACACCACCACTGCCACACACACCACCACTGTCACACACACCACCACTGCTACACACCACCACCACTGCCACACACACCACCACTGCCACACACACCATCACTGTAACACATCTAATATCTAATGAACAATATCTAATGTAACAATATCTAAGTAACAATATCTAATGAAAATCTCACCGACCTAACAAATTCTCAAAGACCTGAAAGTTGTAGCATTAAATATTATGATAGATATCGTGAGGAGACATTCACATATGGGACTAATAGAACAAGAACCCGGCAATGTGATGTTATAGTGGCCAGAATACGCCTGGGATATAGACGTATCTGGCAGCTTTCTCAAAACCCAAATGTCGAGTACACAATGTGTCAACTTTGTGAAAGAGAAAACATGCACTCTCTTGAACATTATATTGTAGAATGTCCCATACTGACTGACTTTCGCCCTCCTGGGCTAAGGTATGCTGAACTCTGTAGTTACTATATGAGTACTGGAACACTTGATGATATATTGGACTTGTATCCAAAATTGACCATGTAATGTATCAATCATACAATGTATGTATGTGATGTAACTATATAACCTGAGCTTGTAAAAGCACCTTCATCACCTTCAGTGATTAAGTGCTTAATTGCACACTAGTTTCTTTATCAGCTACCTCACCCTGTCAGGGTAAATGAGACAAATGTATGTGAATGCATGTATGTGTGTATATATGTATGTGTATGTGTGTGTGTGTGTATGTATATGTATGGGTATAAAGCAAATATGGAAGCTGATCAGAATTACATTTCACCTTTGTGAATGTACATTAATGACACTATGTAAAAGACACATCTAATACTTTATGTAGGGCGTACGTAAATCTGTGTATCTTTGTATTTACGTATGTAGGTTAGCTTAGCATTTTAAAAGCACCGAATCACCTTCTGTGGTTGAGTGTTCAATAAACCCTTGAACTGTATGTTTAACACTTCTCTAACCCTGCCCATGGAGGACAGAAGAAAATGTATATATGCTGGTTAGCATTGTAAATGTGTGGCCACGTCTGTGGTAGAAAATAAAAAAAAAAAAAAAAAAAAAAAAAAAAAAAAAAAAAAAAAAAAAACTGTAACACACACCACCACTGCTACACACCACCACTGCCACACACACCACCACTGCTACACACCACCACTGCCACACACACCACCACTGCCACACACACCACCACTGCCACACACACCACCACTGCCACACACACCACCACTGCCACACACACCACCACTGCCACACACACCACCACTGCTACACACCACCACTGCCACACACACCACCACTGCTACACACCACCACTGCCACACACACCACCACTGCCACACACACACACCACTGTCACACACACCACCACTGCCACACACACCACCACTGCCACACACACCACCACTGCCACACACACCATCACTGCCACACACACACACCACTGTCACACACACCACCACTACCACACACACCACCACTGCCACACACACACACCACTGTCACACACACCACCACTGCCACACACACCACCACTGCCACACACACACACCACTGTCACACACACCACCACTACCACACACACCACCACTGCCACACACACACACCACTGTCACACACACCACCACTGCCACACACACCACCACTGCCACACACACCACCACTGCCACACACACCACCACTGCCACACACACACACCACTGTCACACACACCACCACTGCCACACACACCACCACTGCCACACACACCACCACTGCCACACACACCACCACTGCCACACACACCACCACTGCCACACACACACACCACTGTCACACACACCACCACTGCCACACACACCACCACTGCCACACACACCACCACTGCCACACACACCATCACTGCCACACACACCACCACTGCTACACACCACTACTGCCACACACACACACCACTGTCACACACACCACCACTGCTACACACCACCACCACTGCCACACACACCACCACTGCCACACACACCATCACTGCCACACACACCACCACTGCTACACACCACCACTGCCACACACACACACCACTGTCACACACACCACCACTGCCACACACACCACCACTGCCACACACACCACCACTGCCACACACACCATCACTGCCACACATACCACCACTGCTACACACCACCACTGCCACACACACCACCACTGCCACACACACCACCACTGCCACACACACCACCACTGCTACACACCACCACCACTGCCACACACACCACCACTGCCACACACACCATCACTGCCACACACACCCCCACTGCTACACACCACCACTGCCACACACACACACCACTGTCACACACATCACCACTGCCACACACACCACCACTGCCACACACACCACCACTGCCACACACACACCACCACTGCTACACACACCACCACTGCCACACACACCACCACTGCCACACACACCACCACTGCCACACACACCACCACTGCTACACACAACACCACTGCTACACACACCACCACTGCTACACACACCACCACTGCTACACACACCACCACTGCCACACACACACCACCACTGCTACACTCTACCACCACTGCCACAGACTACCACCACTGCCACACACACCACCACTGCCACACACTACCACCACTGCCACACACACCACCCCTGCCACACACACCACAACTGCTACACACACCACTACTGCCACACACACCACCACTGCCACACTCTACCACCACTGCCACACACTACCACCACTGCCACACACACCACCACTGCCACACACTACCACCACTGCCACACACACCACCACTGCCACACACACCACCACTGCCACACACCCCACCACTGCCACACACACCACCACTGCCACACACACCACCACTGCCACACACACCACCACTGCCACACACACCACCACTGCCACACACACCACCACTGCCACACACACCACCACTGCCACACACACCACCACTTCCACACACACCACCACTGCCACACACACCACCACTGCCACCCTCTACCACCACTGCTACACACACCACCACTGCCACACACACCACCACTGCCACACACACCACCACTGCTACACACACCACCACTGCCACACACACCACCACTGCTACACACACCACCACTGCTACACACACCACCACTGCTACACACCACCGCTGCCACACACACCATCACTGCCACACACACCACCACTGCTACACACACCACCACTGCTATACTCACCACCACTGCCACACACACCACCACTGCCACACACACCACCACTGCCACACATACCACCAATGCTACACACACCACCACTGCCACACACACCACCACTGCTACACACACCACCACTGCTACACACACCACCACTGCTACACACCACCACTGCTACACACACCACCACTGCTACACACACCACCACTGCTACACACACACCACCACTGCCACACACACCACCACTGCCACACACACACCACCACTGCTACACACACCACCACTGCCACACACGCCACCACTGCCACACACACCAGACTAGTACCCGAGCTGAGAGGTATGAGCTACGAGGAGAGACTACGGGAATTAAACCTCACTTCGCTGGAAGACAGAAGAGTTAGGGGGGACA
This sequence comes from Procambarus clarkii, assembly GCF_040958095.1. Lineage (NCBI taxonomy): Eukaryota > Metazoa > Arthropoda > Malacostraca > Decapoda > Cambaridae > Procambarus > Procambarus clarkii. Next base: position 39,541 of record NW_027189888.1, read on the forward strand.
TGATCACCACATTCAAGATTCTGAAGGAAATTGATAGGGTAGATAAAGACAGTCTATTTAACACAAGGGGCACACGCACTAGGGGACACAGGTGGAAACTGAGTGCCCAAATGAGCCACAGAGATATTAGAAAGAACTTTTTTAGTGTCAGAGTGGTTGACAAATGGAATGCATTAGGAAGTGATGTGGTGGAGGCTGACTCCATACACAGTTTCAAGTGTAGATATGATAGAGCCCAATAGGCTCAGGAACCTGTACACCTGTTGATTGACGGTTGAGAGGCGGGACCAAAGAGCCAGAGCTCAACCTCCACAAGCACAACTAGGTGAGTACAACTAGGTGAGTACACACCACCACTGCCACACACACCACCACTGCCACACACACCACCACTGCCACACACACCACCACTGCCACACACACACCACCACTGCCACACACACCACCACTGCCACACACACCACCACTGCCACACACACCACCACTGCCACACACACACCACCACTGCCACACACACCACCACTGCTACACACCACCACTGCCACACACCACCACTGCCACACACTACCACCACTGCCACACACACCACCACTGCCACACACACAACACCACTGCCACACACACCACCACTGCTACACACACCACCACTGCCACACACACACCACCACTGCCACACACACCACCACTGCTACACACCACCACTGCTACACACACCACCACTGCTACACACCATCACTGCCACACACCACCACCACTGCCACACACACCACCACTGCCACACACACCACCACTGCCACACACACACCACCACTGCCACACACACCACCACTGCTACACATACCACCACTGCCACACACTACCACCACAGCCACACACACCACCACTGCCACACACTACCACCACTGCCACACACACCACCACTGCCACACACACCACCACTGCCACACACACCACCACTGCCACAGACACCACCACTGCCATACACACCACCACTGCTACACACCACCACAACTGCTACACACACCACCACTGCCACACACACTACCACTGCCACACACACACCACTGCTACACACACACCACCACTGCCACACACACCACCACTGCCACACACACCACCACTGCCACACACACCACCACTGCCACACACACACCACCACTGCCACACACACCACCACTGCTACACACCACCACTGCCACACACCACCACTGCCACACACTACCACCACTGCCACACACACCACCACTGCCACACACACAACACCACTGCCACACACACCACCACTGCTACACACACCACCACTGCCACACACACACCACCACTGCCACACACACCACCACTGCTACACACCACCACTGCTACACACACCACCACTGCTACACACCATCACTGCCACACACCACCACCACTGCCACACACACCACCACTGCCACACACACCACCACTGCCACACACACACCACCACTGCCACACACACCACCACTGCTACACACACCACCACTGCCACACACTACCACCACAGCCACACACACCACCACTGCCACACACTACCACCACTGCCACACACACCACCACTGCCACACACACCACCACTGCCACACACACCACCACTGCCACACACACCACCACTGCCATACACACCACCACTGCTACACACCACCACAACTGCTACACACACCACCACTGCCACACACACTACCACTGCCACACACACACCACTGCTACACACACACCACCACTGCCACACACACCACCACTGCCACACACACCACCACTGCCACACATACCACCACTGCCACACACTACCACCACTGCCACACACACACCACCACTGCCACACACACCACCACTGCCACACACACCACCACTGCCACACACACCACCACTGCCATACACACCACCACTGCTACACACCACCACAACTGCTACACACACCACCACTGCCACACACACTACCACTGCCACACACACCACCACTGCTACACGCCACCACTGCTACACACACCACCACTGCCACACACACCACCACTGCCACACACACCACCACTGCTACACACCACCACCACTGCCACACAAACCACCACTGCCACACACACCATCACTGCCACACACACCACCACTGCTACACAACACCACTGCCACACACACACACCACTGTCACACACACCACCACTGCCACACACACCACCACTGCCACACACACCACCACTGCCACACACACCATCACTGCCACACACACCACCACTGCTACACACCACCACTGCCACACACACACACCACTGTCACACACACCACCACTGCTACACACCACCACCACTGCCACACACACCACCACTGCCACACACACCATCACTGCCACACACACCACCACTGCTACACACCACCACTGCTACACACACCACCACTGCTACACACCATCACTGCCACACACCACCACCACTGCCACACACACCACCACTGCCACACACACCACCACTGCCACACACACACCACCACTGCCACACACACCACCACTGCTACACATACCACCACTGCCACACACTACCACCACATGCCACACACACCACCACTGCCACACACTACCACCACTGCCACACACACCACCACTGCCACACACACCACCACTGCCACACACACCACCACTGCCACAGACACCACCACTGCCATACACACCACCACTGCTACACACCACCACAACTGCTACACACACCACCACTGCCACACACACTACCACTGCCACACACACACCACTGCTACACACACACCACCACTGCCACACACACCACCACTGCCACACACACCACCACTGCCACACACACCACCACTGCCACACACACACCACCACTGCCACACACACCACCACTGCTACACACACCACCACTGCCACACACCACCACTGCCACACACTACCACCACTGCCACACACACCACCACTGCCACACACACAACACCACTGCCACACACACCACCACTGCTACACACACCACCACTGCCACACACACACCACCACTGCCACACACACCACCACTGCTACACACCACCACTGCTACACACACCACCACTGCTACACACCATCACTGCCACACACCACCACCACTGCCACACACACCACCACTGCCACACACACCACCACTGCCACACACACACCACCACTGCCACACACACCACCACTGCTACACACACCACCACTGCCACACACTACCACCACATGCCACACACACCACCACTGCCACACACTACCACCACTGCCACACACACCACCACTGCCACACACACCACCACTGCCACACACACCACCACTGCCACACACACCACCACTGCCATACACACCACCACTGCTACACACCACCACAACTGCTACACACACCACCACTGCCACACACACTACCACTGCCACACACACACCACTGCTACACACACACCACCACTGCCACACACACCACCACTGCCACACACACCACCACTGCCACACATACCACCACTGCCACACACTACCACCACTGCCACACACACACCACCACTGCCACACACACCACCACTGCCACACACACCACCACTGCCACACACACCACCACTGCCATACACACCACCACTGCTACACACCACCACAACTGCTACACACACCACCACTGCCACACACACTACCACTGCCACACACACCACCACTGCTACACGCCACCACTGCTACACACACCACCACTGCCACACACACCACCACTGCCACACACACCACCACTGCTACACACCACCACCACTGCCACACAAACCACCACTGCCACACACACCATCACTGCCACACACACCACCACTGCTACACAACACCACTGCCACACACACACACCACTGTCACACACACCACCACTGCCACACACACCACCACTGCCACACACACCACCACTGCCACACACACCATCACTGCCACACACACCACCACTGCTACACACCACCACTGCCACACACACACACCACTGTCACACACACCACCACTGCTACACACCACCACCACTGCCACACACACCACCACTGCCACACACACCATCACTGCCACACACACCACCACTGCTACACACCACCACTGCCACATACACACACCACTGTCACACACACCACCACTGCCACACACACAACCACTGCCACACACACCACCACTGCCACACACACCATCACTGCCACACACACCACCTCTGCTACACACCACCACTGCCACACACACCACCACTCCCACACACACCACCACTGCCACACACACCACCACTGCTACACACCACCACCACTGCCACACACACCACCACTGCCACACACACCATCACTGCCACACACACCACCACTGCTACACACCACCACTGCCACACACACACACCACTGTCACACACACCACCACTGCCACACACACCACCTCTGCCACACACACACACCACTGTCACACACACCACCACTGCCACACACACCACCACTGCCACACACACCACCACTGCCACACACACCACCACTGCTACACACCACCACTGCTACACACCACCACTGCCACACACACACACCACTGTCACACACACCACCACTGCTACACACCACCACCACTGCCACACACACCACCACTGCCACACACACCATCACTGCCACACACACCACCACTGCTACACACCACCACTGCCACACACACACACCACTGTCACACACACCACCACTGCCACACACACCACCACTGCCACACACACCACCACTGCCACACACACCATCACTGCCACACACACCACCACTGCTACACACCACCACTGCCACACACACCACCACTGCCACACACACCACCACTGCCACACACACCACCACTGCTACACACCACCACCACTGCCACACACACCACCACTGCCACACACACCACCACTGCCACACACACCACCACTGCCACACACACCACCACTGCTACACACACCACCACTGCTACACACATCACCACTGCTACACACACCACCACTGCCACACACACACCACCACTGCTACACACCACCACTGCCACACACACCACCACTGCTACACACCATCACTGCCACACACCACCACCACTGCCACACACACCACCACTGCCACACACACCACCACTGCCACACACACACCACCACTGCCACACACACCACCACTGCTACACACACCACCACTGCCACACACTACAACCACAGCCACACACACCACCACTGCCACACACTACCACCACTGCCACACACACCACCACTGCCACACACACCACCACTGCCACACACACCACCACTGCTACACACACCACCACCACTGCCACACACACCACCACTGCCACACACACACCACTGCTACACACACACCACCACTGCCACACACACAGTTTCAAATGTAGGTATGATAGAGCCCAGTAGGCTCAGGAATCTGTACACCAGTTGATTGACAGTTGAGAGGCGGGACCAAAGAGCCAAAGCTCAACCCCCGCAAGCACAATTAGGTGAGTACACACCACCACTGCCACACACACCACCACTGCCACACACACCACCACTGCCACACACATCACCACTGCCACACACTACCACCACTGCCACACACACACCACCACTGCCACACACACCACCACTGCCACACACACCACCACTGCCACACACACCACCACTGCCATACACACCACCACTGCTACACACCACCACCACTGCTACACACACCACCACTGCCACACACACTACCACTGCCACACACACCACCACTGCTACACGCCACCACTGCTACATACACCACCACTGCCACACACACCACCACTGCCACACACACCACCACTGCTACACACCACCACCACTGCCACACACACCACCACTGCCACACACACCATCACTGTAACACACACCACCACTGCTACACACCACCACTGCCACACACACACACCACTGTCACACACACCACCACTGCCACACACACCACCACTGCCACACACACCACCACTGCCACACACACCATCACTGCCACACACACCACCACTGCTACACACCACCACTGCCACACACACACACCACTGTCACACACACCACCACTGCTACACACCACCACCACTGCCACACACACCACCACTGCCACACACACCATCACTGCCACACACACCACCACTGCTACACACCACCACTGCCACACACACACACCACTGTCACACACACCACCACTGCCACACACACCACCACTGCCACACACACCACCACTGCCACACACACCATCACTGCAACACACCACCACTGCTACACACCACCACTGCCACACACACCACCACTGCCACACACCACCACTGCCACACACACCACCACTGCTACACACCACCACCACTGCCACACACACCACCACTGCCACACACACCATCACTGCCACACACACCCCCACTGCTACACACCACCACTGCCACACACACACACCACTGTCACACACATCACCACTGCCACACACACCACCACTGCCACACACACCACCACTGCCACACACACACCACCACTGCTACACACACCACCACTGCCACACACACCACCACTGCCACACACACCACCACTGCCACACACACCACCACTGCTACACACAACACCACTGCTACACACACCACCACTGCTACACACACCACCACTGCTACACACACCACCACTGCCACACACACACCACCACTGCTACACTCTACCACCACTGCCACACACTACCACCACTGCCACACACACCACCACTGCCACACACTACCACCACTGCCACACACACCACCACTGCCACACACACCACCACTGCTACACACACCACTACTGCCACACACACCACCACTGCCACACTCTACCACCACTGCCACACACTACCACCACTGCCACACACACCACCACTGCCACACACTACCACCACTGCCACACACACCACCACTGCCACACACACCACCACTGCCACACACCCCACCACTGCCACACACACCACCACTGCCACACACACCACCACTGCCACACACACCACCACTGCCACACACACCACCACTGCCACACACACCACCACTGCCACACACACCACCACTGCCACACACACCACCACTGCCACACACACCACCACTGCCACACACACCACCACTTCCACACACACCACCACTGCCACACACACCACCACTGCCACACTCTACCACCACTGCTACACACACCACCACTGCCACACACACCACCACTGCCACACACACCACCACTGCTACACACACCACCACTGCCACACACACCACCACTGCTACACACACCACCACTGCTACACACACCACCACTGCTACACACCACCGCTGCCACACACACCATCACTGCCACACACACCACCACTGCCACACATACCACCACTGCTACACACACCACCACTGCCACACACACCACCACTGCTACACACACCACCACTGCTACACACACCACCACTGCTACACACCACCACTGCTACACACACCACCACTGCTACACACACCACCACTGCTACACACACACCACCACTGCCACACACACCACCACTGCCACACACACACCACCACTGCTACACACACCACCACTGCCACACACGCCACCACTGCCACACACACCAGACTAGTACCCGAGCTGAGAGGTATGAGCTACGAGGAGAGACTACGGGAATTAAACCTCACTTCGCTGGAAGACAGAAGAGTTAGGGGGGACATGATCACCACATTCAAGATTCTGAAGGAAATTGATAGGGTAGATAAAGACAGTCTATTTAACACAAGGGGCACACGCACTAGGGGACACAGGTGGAAACTGAGTGCCCAAATGAGCCACAGAGATATTAGAAAGAACTTTTTTAGTGTCAGAGTGGTTGACAAATGGAATGCATTAGGAAGTGATGTGGTGGAGGCTGACTCCATACACAGTTTCAAGTGTAGATATGATAGAGCCCAATAGGCTCAGGAACCTGTACACCTGTTGATTGACGGTTGAGAGGCGGGACCAAAGAGCCAGAGCTCAACCTCCACAAGCACAACTAGGTGAGTACAACTAGGTGAGTACACACCACCACTGCCACACACACCACCACTGCCACACACACCACCACTGCCACACACACCACCACTGCCACACACACACCACCACTGCCACACACACCACCACTGCCACACACACCACCACTGCCACACACACCACCACTGCCACACACACATCACCACTGCCACACACACCACCACTGCTACACACCACCACTGCCACACACCACCACTGCCACACACTACCACCACTGCCACACACACCACCACTGCCACACACACAACACCACTGCCACACACACCACCACTGCTACACACACCACCACTGCCACACACACACCACCACTGCCACACACACCACCACTGCTACACACCACCACTGCTACACACACCACCACTGCTACACACCATCACTGCCACACACCACCACCACTGCCACACACACCACCACTGCCACACACACCACCACTGCCACACACACACCACCACTGCCACACACACCACCACTGCTACACACACCACCACTGCCACACACTACCACCACTGCCACACACACCACCACTGCCACACACTACCACCACTGCCACACACACGACCACTGCCACACACACCACCACTGCCACACACACACCACTGCTACACACACCACCACCACTGCCACACACACCACCACTGCCACACACACACCACTGCTACACACACACCACCACTGCCACACACACCACCACTGCCACACACACCACCACTGCCACACACACCACCACTGCCACACACACCACCACTGCCACACACTACCACCACTGCCACACACACACCACCACTGCCACACACACCACCACTGCCACACACACCACCACTGCCACACACACCACCACTGCCACACACACACCACCACTGCTACACACACCACCACTGCCACACACACACACCACCCCAAGGGGCCTCGTAGCCTGGTGGATAGCGCGCAGGACTCGTAATTCTGTGGCGCGGGTTCGATTCCCGCACGAGGCAGAAACAAATGGGCAAAGTTTCTTTCACCCTAAGTGCCCCCTGTTGCCTAGCAGTAAATAGGTACCTGGGAATTAGTCATCTGTCACGGGCTGCTTCCTGGGGTGTGTGTGTGTGTGGTGTGGGAGAAAAAAAAAGTAGTTAGTAAACAGTTGATTGACAGTTGAGAGGCGGGCCGAAAGAGCAAAGTTCAACCCCCACAAAACACAACTAGTAAACACAACTAGAAAACACACTACCATTACCACACACACACTACCACTGCCACACACCACCACTGCCACACACACCACCACTGCCACACACACTACCACTGCCACACACCACCACTGCCACACACACCACCACTGCCACACACACCACCACTGCCACACACACCACCACTGCTACACACACCACCACTGCTACACACACCACCACTGCCACACACACACACCACCACTGCCACACACACCACCACTGCCACACACACCACCACTGCCACACACACCACCACTGCTACACACACCACCACTGCTACACACACCACCACTGCTACACACACCACCACTGCCACACACACACCACCACTGCCACACACACACTACCACTGCCACACACCACCACTGCCACACACACCACCACTGCCACACACACCACCACTGCCACACACACCACCACTGCTACACACACCACCACTGCTACACACACCACCACTGCTACACACACCACCACTGCCACACACACACCACCACTGCCACACACACACCACCACTGCCACACACACCACCACTGCTACACACACCACCACTGCCACACACACCACCACTGCCACACACACCACCACTGCTACACACCACCACTGCCACACACTACCACTGCCACACACACCACCACTACCACACACACCACCACTGCTACACACACCACCACTGCTACACTCACCACCACTGCCACACACACCACCACTGCCACACACACCACCACTGCCACACATACCACCACTGCTACACACACCACCACTGCCACACACACCACCACTGCTACACACACCACCACTGCTACACACACCACCACTGCTACACACCACCACTGCTACACACACCACCACTGCTACACACACCACCACTGCTACACACACACCACCACTGCCACACACACCACCACTGCCACACACACACCACCACTGCTACACTCACCACCACTGCCACACACGCCACCACTGCCACACACACCAGACTAGTACCCGAGCTGAGAGGTATGAGCTACGAGGAGAGACTACGGGAATTAAACCTCACTTCGCTGGAAGACAGAAGAGTTTGGGGGGACATGATCACCACTTTCAAGATTCTGAAGGAAATTGATAGGGTAGATAAAGACAGTCTATTTAACACAAGGGGCACACGCACTAGGGGACACAGGTGGAAACTGAGTGCCCAAATGAGCCACAGAGATATTAGAAAGAACTTTTTTAGTGTCAGAGTGGTTGACAAATGGAATGCATTAGGAAGTGATGTGGTGGAGGCTGACTCCATAAACAGTTTCAAGTGTAGATATGATAGAGCCCAATAGGCTCAGGAACCTGTACACCTGTTGATTGACGGTTGAGAGGCGGGACCAAAGAGCCAGAGCTCAACCTCCACAAACACAACTAGGTGAGTACAACTAGGTGAGTACACACCACCACTGCCACACACACCACCACTGCCACACACACCACCACTGCCACACACACCACCACTGCCACACACACACCACCACTGCCACACACACCACCACTGCCACACACACCACCACTGCCACACACACCACCACTGCCACACACACACCACCACTGCCACACACACCACCACTGCTACACACCACCACTGCCACACACCACCACTGCCACACACTACCACCACTGCCACACACACCACCACTGCCACACACACAACACCACTGCCACACACACCACCACTGCTACACACACCACCACTGCCACACACACACCACCACTGCCACACACACCACCACTGCTACACACCACCACTGCTACACACACCACCACTGCTACACACCATCACTGCCACACACCACCACCACTGCCACACACACCACCACTGCCACACACACCACCACTGCCACACACACACCACCACTGCCACACACACCACCACTGCTACACACACCACCACTGCCACACACTACCACCACTGCCACACACACCACCACTGCCACACACTACCACCACTGCCACACACACGACCACTGCCACACACACCACCACTGCCACACACACACCACTGCTACACACACCACCACCACTGCCACACACACCACCACTGCCACACACACACCACTGCTACACACACACCACCACTGCCACACACACCACCACTGCCACACACACCACCACTGCCACACACACCACCACTGCCACACACACCACCACTGCCACACACTACCACCACTGCCACACACACTCCACCACTGCCACACACACCACCACTGCCACACACACCACCACTGCCACACACACCACCACTGCCACACACACACCACCACTGCTACACACACCACCACTGCCACACACACACACCACCCCAAGGGGCCTCGTAGCCTGGTGGATAGCGCGCAGGACTCGTAATTCTGTGGCGCGGGTTCGATTCCCGCACGAGGCAGAAACAAATGGGCAAAGTTTCTTTCACCCTAAGTGCCCCCTGTTACCTAGCAGTAAATAGGTACCTGGGAATTAGTCAGCTGTCACGGGCTGCTTCCTGGGGTGTGTGTGTGTGTGTGGTGTGGGAGAAAAAAAAAAGTAGTTAGTAAACAGTTGATTGACAGTTGAGAGGCGGGCCGAAAGAGCAAAGTTCAACCCCCACAAAACACAACTAGTAAACACAACTAGAAAACACACTACCATTACCACACACACACTACCACTGCCACACACCACCACTGCCACACACACCACCACTGCCACACACACTACCACTGCCACACACCACCACTGCCACACACACCACCACTGCCACACACACCACCACTGCCACACACACCACCACTGCTACACACACCACCACTGCTACACACACCACCACTGCCACACACACACACCACCACTGCCACACACACCACCACTGCCACACACACCACCACTGCCACACACACCACCACTGCTACACACACCACCACTGCTACACACACCACCACTGCTACACACACCACCACTGCCACACGCACACCACCACTGCCACACACACACTACCACTGCCACACACCACCACTGCCACACACACCACCACTGCCACACACACCACCACTGCCACACACACCACCACTGCTACACACACCACCACTGCTACACACACCACCACTGCTACACACACCACCACTGCCACACACACACCACCACTGCCACACACACACCACCACTGCCACACACGCCACCACTGCTACACACACCACCACTGCCACACACACCACCACTGCTACACACCACCACTGCCACACACTACCACTGCCACACACACCACCACTACCACACACACCACCACTGCTACACACACCACCACTGCTACACACCACCACCACTGCCACACACACCACCACTGCCACACACTACTACCACTGCCACACACACCACCACTGCTACACACCACCACTGCCACACACTACCACTGCCACACACACCACCACTGCTACACACCACCAATGCTACACACACCACCACTGCTACACACCACCACCACTGCTACACACACCACCACTGCTACACACACACCACCACTGCTACACACACACCACCACTGCCACACACACACCACCACTGCCACACACACACCACCACTGCTACACACACTGCCACACACACCAAAACTGCCACACACACCACCACTGCCACACACACCACCACTCCCACACACACCACCACTGCTACACACACACCACCACTGCTACACACACACCGCCACTGCCCCACACACACCACCACTGCTACGCACACACCACCACTGCTATACACCACCACCACTGCCACACACACACCACCACTGCCACACACACCACCACTGCCACACACACCTCCACTGCTACACACACACCACCACTGCCACACACACACCACCACTGCTACACAACACCACTGCAACACACCACCACTGCCACACACACCACCACTGCTACACACACCACCACTGCTACACACACCACCATTGCCACACACACCACCACTGCCACACACACCACCACTGCTACACACACCACCACTGCCACACACCACCACTGCCACACACTACCACCACTGCCACACACACCACCACTGCCACACACACAACACCACTGCCACACACACCACCACTGCTACACACACCACCACTGCCACACACACACCACCACTGCCACACACACCACCACTGCTACACACCACCACTGCTACACACACCACCACTGCTACACACCATCACTGCCACACACCACCACCACTGCCACACACACCACCACTGCCACACACACCACCACTGCCACACACACACCACCACTGCCACACACACCACCACTGCTACACACACCACCACTGCCACACACTACCACCACTGCCACACACACCACCACTGCCACACACTACCACCACTGCCACACACACGACCACTGCCACACACACCACCACTGCCACACACACACCACTGCTACACACACCACCACCACTGCCACACACACCACCACTGCCACACACACACCACTGCTACACACACACCACCACTGCCACACACACCACCACTGCCACACACACCACCACTGCCACACACACCACCACTGCCACACACACCACCACTGCCACACACTACCACCACTGCCACACACACACCACCACTGCCACACACACCACCACTGCCACACACACCACCACTGCCACACACACCACCACTGCCACACACACACCACCACTGCTACACACACCACCACTGCCACACACACACACCACCCCAAGGGGCCTCGTAGCCTGGTGGATAGCGCGCAGGACTCGTAATTCTGTGGCGCGGGTTCGATTCCCGCACGAGGCAGAAACAAATGGGCAAAGTTTCTTTCACCCTAAGTGCCCCCTGTTGCCTAGCAGTAAATAGGTACCTGGGAATTAGTCAGCTGTCACGGGCTGCTTCCTGGGGTGTGTGTGTGTGTGGTGTGGGAGAAAAAAAAAGTAGTTAGTAAACAGTTGATTGACAGTTGAGAGGCGGGCCGAAAGAGCAAAGTTCAACCCCCACAAAACACAACTAGTAAACACAACTAGAAAACACACTACCATTACCACACACACACTACCACTGCCACACACCACCACTGCCACACACACCACCACTGCCACACACACTACCACTGCCACACACCACCACTGCCACACACACCACCACTGCCACACACACCACCACTGCCACACACACCACCACTGCTACACACACCACCACTGCTACACACACCACCACTGCCACACACACACACCACCACTGCCACACACACCACCACTGCCACACACACCACCACTGCCACACACACCACCACTGCTACACACACCACCACTGCTACACACACCACCACTGCTACACACACCACCACTGCCACACACACACCACCACTGCCACACACACACTACCACTGCCACACACCACCACTGCCACACACACCACCACTGCCACACACACCACCACTGCCACACACACCACCACTGCTACACACACCACCACTGCTACACACACCACCACTGCTACACACACCACCACTGCCACACACACACCACCACTGCCACACACACACCACCACTGCCACACACACCACCACTGCTACACACACCACCACTGCCACACACACCACCACTGCCACACACACCACCACTGCTACACACCACCACTGCCACACACTACCACTGCCACACACACCACCACTACCACACACACCACCACTGCTACACACACCACCACTGCTACACTCACCACCACTGCCACACACACCACCACTGCCACACACACCACCACTGCCACACATACCACCACTGCTACACACACCACCACTGCCACACACACCACCACTGCTACACACACCACCACTGCTACACACACCACCACTGCTACACACCACCACTGCTACACACACCACCACTGCTACACACACCACCACTGCTACACACACACCACCACTGCCACACACACCACCACTGCCACACACACACCACCACTGCTACACACACCACCACTGCCACACACGCCACCACTGCCACACACACCAGACTAGTACCCGAGCTGAGAGGTATGAGCTACGAGGAGAGACTACGGGAATTAAACCTCACTTCGCTGGAAGACAGAAGAGTTAGGGGGGACATGATCACCACTTTCAAGATTCTGAAGGAAATTGATAGGGTAGATAAAGACAGTCTATTTAACACAAGGGGCACACGCACTAGGGGACACAGGTGGAAACTGAGTGCCCAAATGAGCCACAGAGATATTAGAAAGAACTTTTTTAGTGTCAGAGTGGTTGACAAATGGAATGCATTAGGAAGTGATGTGGTGGAGGCTGACTCCATACACAGTTTCAAGTGTAGATATGATAGAGCCCAATAGGCTCAGGAACCTGTACACCTGTTGATTGACGGTTGAGAGGCGGGACCAAAGAGCCAGAGCTCAACCTCCACAAGCACAACTAGGTGAGTACAACTAGGTGAGTACACACCACCACTGCCACATACACCACCACTGCCACACACACCACCACTGCCACACACACACCACCACTGCCACACACACCACCACTGCCACACACACCACCACTGCCACACACACCACCACTGCCACACACACACCACCACTGCCACACACACCACCACTGCTACACACCACCACTGCCACACACCACCACTGCCACACACTACCACCACTGCCACACACACCACCACTGCCACACACACAACACCACTGCCACACACACCACCACTGCTACACACACCACCACTGCCACACACACACCACCACTGCCACACACACCACCACTGCTACACACCACCACTGCTACACACCACCACCACTGCCACACACACCACCACTGCCACACACACCACCACTGCCACACACACCACCACTGCTACACACACCACCACTGCCACACACTACCACCACTGCCACACACACCACCACTGCCACACACTACCACCACTGCCACACACACGACCACTGCCACACACACCACCACTGCCACACACACACCACTGCTACACACACCACCACCACTGCCACACACACCACCACTGCCACACACACACCACTGCTACACACACACCACCACTGCCACACACACCACCACTGCCACACACACCACCACTGCCACACACACCACCACTGCCACACACTACCACCACTGCCACACACACACCACCACTGCCACACACACCACCACTGCCACACACACCACCACTGCCACACACACCACCACTGCCACACACACACCACCACTGCTACACACACCACCACTGCCACACACACACACCACCCCAAGGGGCCTCGTAGCCTGGTGGATAGCGCGCAGGACTCGTAATTCTGTGGCGCGGGTTCGATTCCCGCACGAGGCAGAAACAAATGGGCAAAGTTTCTTTCACCCTAAGTGCCCCCTGTTACCTAGCAGTAAATAGGTACCTGGGAATTAGTCAGCTGTCACGGGCTGCTTCCTGGGGTGTGTGTGTGTGTGTGGTGTGGGAGAAAAAAAAAAGTAGTTAGTAAACAGTTGATTGACAGTTGAGAGGCGGGCCGAAAGAGCAAAGTTCAACCCCCACAAAACACAACTAGTAAACACAACTAGAAAACACACTACCATTACCACACACACACTACCACTGCCACACACCACCACTGCCACACACACCACCACTGCCACACACACTACCACTGCCACACACCACCACTGCCACACACACCACCACTGCCACACACACCACCACTGCCACACACACCACCACTGCTACACACACCACCACTGCTACACACACCACCACTGCCACACACACACACCACCACTGCCACACACACCACCACTGCCACACACACCACCACTGCTACACACACCACCACTGCTACACACACCACCACTGCTACACACACCACCACTGCCACACGCACACCACCACTGCCACACACACACTACCACTGCCACACACCACCACTGCCACACACACCACCACTGCCACACACACCACCACTGCCACACACACCACCACTGCTACACACACCACCACTGCTACACACACCACCACTGCTACACACACCACCACTGCCACACACACACCACCACTGCCACACACACACCACCACTGCCACACACGCCACCACTGCTACACACACCACCACTGCCACACACACCACCACTGCTACACACCACCACTGCCACACACTACCACTGCCACACACACCACCACTACCACACACACCACCACTGCTACACACACCACCACTGCTACACACTGCTACACACCACCACTGCTACACACCACCACCACTGCCACACACACCACCACTGCCACACACTACTACCACTGCCACACACACCACCACTGCTACACACCACCACTGCCACACACTACCACTGCCACACACACCACCACTGCTACACACCACCAATGCTACACACACCACCACTGCTACACACCACCACCACTGCTACACACACCACCACTGCTACACACACACCACCACTGCTACACACACACCACCACTGCCACACACACACCACCACTGCCACACACACACCACCACTGCTACACACACTGCCACACACACCAAAACTGCCACACACACCACCACTGCCACACACACCACCACTCCCACACACACCACCACTGCTACACACACACCACCACTGCTACACACACACCACCACTGCCCCACACACACCACCACTGCTACACACACACCACCACTGCTACACACCACCACCACTGCCACACACACACCACCACTGCCACACACACCACCACTGCCACACACACCTTCACTGCTACACACACACCACCACTGCCACACACACACCACCACTGCTACACAACACCACTGCAACACACCACCACTGCCACACACACCACCACTGCTACACACACCACCACTGCTACACACACCACCATTGCCACACACACCACCACTGCCACACACACCACCACTGCTACACACACCACCACTGCTACACACCACCACTGCTACACACACCACCACTGCTACACACACACCACTACTGCTACACACACCACCACTGCTACACACACCACCATTGCCACACACACCACAACTGCCACACACACCACCACTGCTACACACACCACCACTGCCACACACACACACCACTGCTACACACCACCACTGCCACACACACCACCACTGCCACACACACCACCACTCCCACACACACCACCATTGCTACACACACCACCACTGCCACACACACCACCACTGCCACACACCACCACTGCTACACACACCACCACTGCCACACACACTACCACTGCCACACACACCACCACTGCCACACACACCACCACTGCCACACACACCACCACTGCTACACACCACCACTGCTACACACACCACCACTGCTACACACCACCACTGCTACACACTACCACTGCCACACACACCACCACTGCCACACAAACCACCACTGCCACACACACCACCACTGCCACACACACCACCACTGCTGCACACCACCACTGCTACACACACCACCACTGCCACACACACCACCACTGCCACACACACCACCACTGCTACACACCACCACTGCCACACACACACCACCACTGCTACACACTACCACTGCCACACACACTACCACTGCCACACACACCACCACTGCCACACACACCACCACTGCTACACACACCACCACTGCCACACACACACCACCACTGCCACACACACTACCACTGCCACACACACCACCACTGCTACACTCACCACCACTGCAACACACACCACCACTGCTACACACCACCACTGCCACACACACCACCACTGCCACACACACCACCACTGCTACTCATTACCATTGCCACACACACTACCACTGCCACACACACCACCACTGCTACACACACCACCACTGCCACACACACCACCACTGCTACACACACCACCACTGCTACACACTACCACTGCCACACACACTACCACTGCCACACACACCACCACTGCTACACACACCATCACTGCCACACACACACCACCACTGCTACACACTACCACTGCCACACACACTACCACTGCCACACACACCACCACTGCAACACACACCACCACTGCTACACACCACCACTGCCACACACACCATTACTGCCACACACACCACCACTGCCACAGACACTGCCACTGCCACACACTACCACTGTCACACACTACCACCACTGCCACACACACCACCACTGCCACACACACCACCACTGCCACACACCACCACTGCTACACACCACCACTGCCACACACACCACCACTGCTACACACCACCACTGCCACACACACCACCACTGCCACACACACCACCACTGCCACACACACCACCACTGCTACACACCACCACTGCCACACACACCACCACTGCAACACACCACTACTGCCACACACATTACCACTGCCACACACACCACCACTCCCACACACACCACCACTGCTACACACACCACCACTGCTACACACACCACCACTGCCACTCACACCACCACTGCCACACACTACCACTGTCACACATACCACCACTGCCACACACACCACCACTGCCACACACCACCACTGCTACACACCACCACTGCCACACACACCACCACTGCTACACACACCACTACTGCTACACACACCACCATTGCCACACACACCACCACTGCTACACACCACTACTGCCACACACACCACCACTGCTACACACCACCACTGCTACACACCACCACTGCAACACACCACCACCACTGCCACACACACCACCACTGCAACACACCACCACTGCTACACACCACCACTGCTACACACCACCACTGCAACACACCACTACTGCCACACACATTACCACTGCCACACACACCACCACTCCCACACACACCACCACTGCTACACACACCACCACTGCCACACACACCACCACTGCCACACACACCACCACTGCCACACACACCACCACAGCCACACACACCACCACTGCTACACACCACCACTGCTACACACACCACCACTGCCATACACACCATCGCTGCCACACACACCACCACTGCTGCACACACCACCACTGCCACACACACCACCACTGCTACACACACCACCACTGCCACACACACCACCACTGCCACACACACCACCACTGCCACACACACCACCACAGCCACACACACCACCACTGCTACACACCACCACTGCTACACACACCACCACTGCCATACACACCATCACTGCCACACACACCACCACTGCTACACACACCACCACTTAGCTCTCCATGTTTCTGGTCCTCCATGCGGATCTCTGTTCTCCCAATCTATCTTCTCATGGTTGAAGTCTTCTATGATTAGTAGTCCAGATCCAATCTTGCTAACAACGGAAGCTGCTCTCTCTATTATGTTAATGGTGGCCATGTTTCTATCATATTCCTGTCTGGGTCTTCTGGCATTTGGTGTGTGTGTGTGTGTGTGTGTGTGTGTGTGTGTGTATGTGTGTGTGTGTGTGTGTGTGTGTGTGTGTGTGTGTGTGTGTGTGTGTGTGTGTGTGTGTGTGTGTGTGTGTGTGTGTGTGTGTGTGTGTGTGTGTGTGTGTGTGTGTGTGTGTGTGTGTGTGTGTGTGTGTGTGTGTGTGTTTACTCACCTATTTGTGCTTCGGTCTCGCCTCCCAACTGTCAATCAACTGATGTACAGATTCCTGAGCCTACTGGGCTCTGTCATATCTACATCTGAAACTGTGTATGGGGTCAGCCTCCACCACATCACTGCCTAATGCATTCCATCTGTTAACTACTCTGACACTGAAAAAGTTCTTTCTAATGTCCCTGTGGTTCATTTGGGTACTCAGTTTTGTTATGATCCCAGGTAGCCGAAAAACGAGTCTCCCCTTTGAGAATTATTCTATCAAGCCTGACCTGACTAGAAGGTCTAGTAAATATAGAGGTGAAGACACAGATGTAAAATAGTTGGTCATATTTAATGAACAATTTGAGGATATGGGCAGTAAATAAGAAAATAGATAAATGACTGGTTAGGAGATGTGGATAAGTTGCTGGAGGCGTGAGGCTCGCTTCTGGAGGGCTTTGACCTCACTTGAGTGCCAGACATCGCAGGGGAAAGCTGTGCTCCATTTGAGCTCCTGTCAGAAAGGAACCCCTAGTGATATATCTCCAAGAGAAGAGAAGTGTTCAGACATTCCAGCTGTGGAATCGAGCTGGGAACGTTGTGGTCTCAAGTCCTGGACGACAAGGAGTGTTTATTAAGCCGCCCAGAGACATTATCGTGGGCCGTGGGCGTACCCTGACCAGACTCCGTCAGAGGGAGGAGCGCCCTCGACTCGACAATCTGTGGTAAGCACGATTTAAACCAGTCTATAGTAATTTCTTGTAGTTGGTCGTGTGCCCAGCGACAGTAGCAATGTTAATTGATAAGTTAGACATGTTTTGATAAGGCAGAAGGCCTAAAAAAAGAGAGTGGAGAGGGAGGAACGTCCTGGAGGACGGAGCGACATCCATTTTCTCTGAGTGCTGGCAGGTGACTGAGGGAGCCCAGCTCCCGACAGCAAGGACCCTCCCAGAGTTGAGGAGCTGCCAGCCAGGCGAGGTGGAGCATGGACCAGCCCAAAATGGGGGAGTCCACTCTCACAGTATGTAGAGAGCAGATAGATGTTGGAGGCAAACATATTGTCTGGTTATTTTTTGTTTATGTGTTAGAGGGGAAACATTTTTATTGGAATGTCATTGGGGTTGCAGGTTTGTCTTTGGGGGGAAGAAGTTGCTGCGAACATCGAAGCCAGCACAGAGGAAGTAGTTGATGAGACTCCAAGGTAGTGGAGGAGAGGACCTCGAGCTGTGAGGAGAAGCAGTGAAGAGGAGTGTCACGTGCTTCTGTAGAGGTGGTGAAGCACCATAGTTGCCCAAGGAAAACTTCATGGTGTAGCAGCCTGGAGGAGCTGCAGAGGATCCTGGTAGTTAATCCCGGAAGAACCTGAAGAGATCAGGGTAGTGAACTTCCAGATGTGGAAGGGAAGTTCTAAATGATTACTTGTAGGGAGATGATAAAGTGTTCAGTTGTCATTAGCGTGCAAGATGCAGTGAAAGGTGAGTGATTGTTTGCCATTCTTGTGCCGAGGAGTGTTTATACTGAATTATAGGGTTACAGTCGTAGGCTGTATTACTTACAGATGTATGTGTTCTAGGACTGATAGGGTGATCGATTGATCATTGTTGTGTATCAAGGAACATTTATACTGATATATATATGTTATTGCATTCATACGCTGATTTTCCTTGCACATATTTACAGATGTATATTCTCTTGCTGATAGTGCATCATTGTATTATAAGACTTGATCTACTTGAGGTTGATAGTATCAGGTGGTGAATCAGGAGATAGGATACCATTTGATAAGCTGATAATAGAGTTCTGATGGTGTTGGAGTGCAACCTGACTGAAATAGTATAGAGTGTGGGATTCATTATTATTATATGTGTGTATGTACTGTGTATGTGCTCTGTCCAGTAAATGTATCCCAATTTGCTGGTGTTTGCCCTTGTCCTAGTGAGGCTTCCCAGGAGGTAGTAAAGAAGGAGAGAGAGAGAGAAAGAACCAAGAACCACTGCTGTGGACAGGGTGGGACGGAAAACTAATAAGTCAAAGGAGACTGAGATCATATCACATAAGGAGAGAGTGGGGAGTCACAGCGGCTCGAGTGGGTGTGTGCATGTAACAACGAGGCTAAGTATTGGAGCCGCATCCCCTAAACGTGTAATGTTGAGCCCCGCTCCAAGAGCCAGAAGTGCCCTGTGTGATCTCCTAGTGAAGTAAAAGCACTCTACCGAGTTGTGGGTTGGGTTGTCTGTAAAGAAGGATCAACAACGCGACAACACCACCAACCCACACTATAATAGTTTCCCAACCCGTTCTCGCATTTGCATACAGTCAATATTGGCTTATTTAATAAGTGCATATGTGACATACTAATTGATAGTGAATATTTTAGTTTACCTTGAAAAGCTTCATAGAAAACACAGACCTCACCTATCCTTCTTAGTATGTTAAGATAAGCATCTTATTGCTTCTTATTTACAATTATTACTTAACCAATACCGTTCATAGGTTACGTAATCATTGTAAATAAGAAGCAATAAGATGCTTATCTTAACATACTAAGAAGGTTAGGTGAGGTAGGTGTTTTCTATTAAGCTTTTCAAGGTAAACTAAAATATTCACAATCAATTAGTATGTCACATATTGTTACGGCCCTCTTGGGTCGCAACCGGGTTCTTACTCTGATGTTGTTAGAGGAAGGGTATCCGGCCCCAAGCCAGTAGTGGCTTTCTAGGGATGTGATCCGTAACGCAAGTAAATTAACGGGGAAGGGAAATAAAGTCAAAACTTAATATAATATAATTATCACCGTCACCAATAAATAAGATATAAACGATTACACAGGGGGGGGGTATAAACACTATAATACACAATGTAGTCTTCCTCTGAAGACCCTGGACGTTCACGGTGCCAAGCTCTTGGTGCTCTCGTGGCCTCACGATGAATCCTTCGAGAATCTTGAGTCTACCCCGACCACAGGCCAGCCAAAACACAGCTCCACTGGGGGCACCGTCGTGGAGGCCGTCAACCACAAGTCCAGCAGATAGCTGGCAGGTTCCAAATCAGCGACGCTGGCTAGGCCACTCCACGAGCGATACTAGGGTCGCGCCCTAGTCAGGAGCCTCGTGTGATACCACAGATCACTCTCCTTTCCACGACACCCCATTGGTTAAGCGTCTCCACCAGTCAGTCCCGGGTATGACAATCCTTCAACTGCCGCTTCACAGGCAGGGTAACACCACAGTGTTCATCCGGGGGGCGACTCACAGTTGCTGCAGCAAACACCTGGTGATGAGACGGCTGCCTTGGGTAGACTGACTCAACTTCCATTACAGCAGTCCCAGGTCGACTCTGTAATCAGACACGTCATCAGTAACAGGGACACACAAAAGCACCTCACTTACTGGCTTAGACACAAACGCCCGACGTATCCACTCCATAGATGGCGTTGCTGTCTAAGCTTCATCTCACCAGAGGTCAGTAGCGGCTGTGTTATGAGCTAATCAGGAGTGAAAACTAGCCCTTGTGGCCAGTACACCTCGTCCTCACCAGGTGTCGTCGTCCATTTGGAGGGGGTTTCGGGAGCTGACCCACAGATGGCGTGGTCGTCACTGCTCTGTGCTCGGACGCTGGATTCGGGTCCGTAACACCTCCCCATCAAAAAGAATTTGGTTTGGGGTTCTATAAAGAGAAACACAAACCAAATTAGTATGTGGATACAACTCCACACGGACTCACGTACACTATGAACTGGAGTGATGAGGCTGTCTTGTCCACAGAACTGTTCTACTGGGGAACTCTGGCACAAAGGAAACTTTAAGACGGAAGACGATAATCTGCCTGATGTAATCTTCCACCTCTCCACTGCGATGTCAGGCAGTGGCATCATCTTACATCTCTCGAGTGAGGATTGGTATAGACACGACCTGAGGCGACTCGACACTTCTCTGTGTCGTGGCACCGATGATGGCTGGTCACAGACGGCATTTCTAGTACCGGTCCGGCGGTCCTTCAGGGAGACGGGAACCTGGAATACAGGGGTCTGATAATTTAGAGTGACAGCGACAGCGGGTAAAACAGTACTTACAGCATACTCCTCTACTAGGTCCACACCTAGTCCCAACAGGGCTGCTCGTACATCGAGGATGGCATTCGTTCTGCCACCGTCAGGTCGACCAACGTTCCGCATAATGCTGAATCCAGGCTCAGCAATCACGCGGGGGTGTCAACCTGTCGGAAACAGTCACTCATTATATCACATCTCGTACCTCCTGTATCTACCTTCACCTTCCAGGTCCTTTCTTCAACTGCAACACTCACTGTGCACGCCTCCAATCCTTGGGACCTCTTCGCAATGTTCAAGGGAGCCATCATCCGTCGGGTCGTCCACTGGTCCTTACTGAGAACACATACGAGAACAAAAAATACCGCTAAGAAACATTTGGCTAACTTAGGGATAAGCTTCCTGAGCCTGTCATGTCCATAGCCGGCAATATCCACTAGCCTGGATTGGACCAAAGAGCGCACTAGACCCTTCACACATACTTCACATACCTCCGACGTCTGGGGAATCTCTGGCCGGTTCAATGAATGCTGTACCTTGCCATCCCGCAAGTACACATCCGCCTTCGTTCCAGACTCTTTGGTATTCGTGGGTGCTTGCACACAAGGCCTCTCTTCTTGCTCAGTTGCTTCTGCCTCCTTAACCGCAGGTTCCTTATCGGGAGAAGAATCGGGAGACTCTGCTAGAATGCTGTAGACTCTGTCGTCAATCTGTAGGCGAGAGGAAGGATTAAACATACTTAATTCCGGGTCTGTCTGTACCTGGACATTACCACTGCCTGCCGTTACCTCTGACCTAGCTGTTCCGGCTGACTCGTCCACAATCTTGGGATGATTGGTGCTCCAATCTGTCACCAAGTCGTTGGCTAGTATCACGTCAATCCCAGCTATAGGTAGGGTATCGACTACTGCCAACGCACATGTGCCGCTGAAGTAAGGCGAGTCGAGATGTATCGGCACTAAAGGGGCGATGTACTGCGTCCTCGGAAACCCAACCAGGATAACCTTTTGTCTCCCGTCTACTCTCACTCCCTCGGGTAACGAGTCTGTCATGATCAGGGACTGGGCTGCCCCACTATCTCTGAGCACTACAACTGATCTACCAGTATGATCACTCGTTACATACCCGCTTGAAGTGTGAGGGGAAAACAATCTGGGTTCTTCCTGCATAGTCATAGACTGGCTTCCTTCTGGTGGTTTCACACAGCTTATCAACATCACCTCCCTACGAGCGCCGCTACCTCTTCTGAGTCGGCACATAGCAGCTACATGCCCTTTCTGCCCGCAAGTCCAGCACACCACATTCCTCCTCGGACTACGGTGTTTCGGACTGCTAGGACTGGTCCTTCGAGGGCTACTTGGGGGCGTCTTCTTAGCGCTTCGTGGGACGGGGGTCTCCTCTTCGTCATGAGGTTTGTCAAACCGGCGTTGGTAATTCCTCGGGACGTACTTAGCAGAAGGCATATGCGTTAGGATGTACTCTTCAGCCATGGTGGCTGCCGCACTTAAGGTCTCTACCTGCTGCTCCTCTAAGTACGTCTTCAGGTCTCCAGACAAACAATCCTTGAAGTCCTCTAACAGTATGAGCTGCTCGAGGTCTTCTTTGGTCTCCACCTTCCGAGAGGCACACCACTCCTGAAAAGTCGCTCCTTGATAGTGGCGAATTCGGTGAAAGTGTGCTCTGAGGTCTTTTTCAGGTTCCTGAACTTCTGCCTGTAAGCCTCAGGTACCAATTGGTATGCCATGAGCACGACCTTCTTCACCTTGTCATAATCGCCGGAGTCGTCAAGGGATAACGTGGAGTAGGCGATTTGGGCCTTCCCAGTGAAGACTGACTGTACCATGATGGCCCAATTCTCCCTTGGCCACTCCAAAGAGGCAGCGACTTTCTCGAAGGCTGCAAAGAACTTCGAAACTTCCTTCTCGTTGAACTTCGGGACCATTTTGATGTTCCTTACCGGATCGAAACTACTGGTTTCCGTCGTTGGCCTCCGACCACCTAACCGCAATACTTCTAGTTCATGTTGTCTCTCTCTTTCCTCTCTGTCTCGTCGTTCTTGCCTGTCTCGTTCTTCTCTTTCTCTTTCTCGTTCTTCTCTTTCTCTTTCTCGTTCTTCTCTCTCTCGTCTCTCTTCTCTTTCTCGCTCTTCTCTTTCTCTTTCTCGTTCTAATTCTAAACGCCTCATTGCTAATTCTTTGTCTTTTAATTCTCGTTCTATTTCTACCTTCTTCCATTCAATCTCACGATTTATCTCTAAGGCACGCATTTTGACTAAGTAAACTTATATTTAGCTCACCTGCATCACTGTCAATGTCACTGCCTTTATCTTCCTTTTCAGTGGAAGCTACTTCTTCACTTTCTTTTGTACCTTGTGCCTCATCTTCCTGTTTTTCTTCGGCCTTCAAATGCCGGTGAACCTTGGACAAGATCTCCACACGGGAATCACTGGCACGGATCCTGATCTCCAGGTAGGCACTCACCAGTACGAGTTCCTGTTTGCCCAGATATTTCAATCTGGCAAGACAGTCCTCCCTGTTCAGAAAAGCCTGAACATCGTCCAGATCATCGATGGTAGCTTTTTCTGCCATTGTCACAGATGGAACACTTAGCACTTAACACACCGCTCCACTTTAGCACTTAACGCACCGAACACTGTTCTACGTCAATATTGCACTTTATCGCACCAAACACTGCACTTGCCAATATTGTACGTAATTACTTCGGGCACCGCACTACACAATATTGCACTTAATCACAGCGAGCACTTCGCTCTACAATATTGCACTGAATCACTGAGCACCGCACTACACAATATTGCACTTAATCACAGCGAGCACTTCGCTCTACAATATTGCACTTAGTCACTCTGAGCACCGCACAGGACGTACAACGTCTTAATCGTCACACACAGGGGGAATTATTTACAGGGATTACGCCACTTCACCACCCCTGTCAAACATACTTGACAAGGGGTAGGATCCCGCTGGGGATGCCAATTATGTTACGGCCCTCTCGGGTCGCAACCGGGTTCTTACTCTGATGTTGTTAGAGGAAGGGTATCCGCCCCAAGCCAGTAGTGGCTTTCAAGGGATGTGATCCGTAACGCAAGTAAATTAACGGGGAAGGGAAATAAAGTCAAAACTTAATATAATATAATTATCACCGTCACCAATAAATAAGATATAAACGATTACACGGGGGGGGGGGGGGGAGTATAAACACTATAATACACAATGTAGTCTTCCTCTGAAGACCCTGGACGTTCACGGTGCCAAGCTCTTGGTGCTCTCGTGGCCTCACGACGAATCCTTCGAGAATCTTGAGTCTACCCCGACCACAGGCCAGCCAAAACACAGTTCCACTGGGGGCACCGTCATGGAGGCCGTCAACCACAAGTCCAGCAGATAGCTGGCAGGTTCCAAATCAGCGACACTGGCTAGGCCACTCCACGAGCGATACTAGGGTCGCGCCCTAGTCAGGAGCCTCGTGTGATACCACAGATCACTCTCCTTTCCACGACACCCCAGTGGTTAAGCGTCTCCACCAGTCAGTCCCGGGTATGACAATCCTTCAACTGCCGCTTCACAGGCAGGGTAACACCACAGTGTTCATCCGGGGGGCGACTCACAGTTGCTGCAGCAAACACCTGGTGACGAGACGGCTGCCTTGGGTAGACTGACTCAACTTCTATTACAGCAGTCCCAGGTCGACTCTGTAATCAGACACGTCATCAGTAACAAGGACACACAAAAGCACCTCACTTACTGGCTTAGACACAAACGCCCGACGTATCCACTCCATAGATGGCGTTGCTGTCTAAGCTTCACCTCACCAGAGGTCAGTAGCAGCTGTGTTATGAGCTAATCAGGAGTGAAAACTAGCCCTTGTGGCCAGTACACCTCGTCCTCACCAGGTGTCGTCGTCCATTTGGAGGGGTTACCGGGAGCTGACCCACAGATGGCGCGGTCGTCACTGCTCCGTGCTCGGACGCTGGATTCGGGTCCGTAACACATATGCACTTATTAAATAAGCCAATATTGACAGTAAGCAAGTGCGAGGACGGGCTGTAGTTTCCACCTGTGTCCCCTTGTTTGCGTTCCACCAGTGTTGAATAGTTTATCCTTGTCTACCCGGTTGATTCCCCTGAGGATTTTGTAGGAAGTTATCATGTCTCCCCTTACTCTTCTGTCTTCCAGTGTCGTAAGGTGTATTTCCCGTAGCCTTTCCTCGTAACTCATGCCTCTTAGTTCTGGGATTAGTCTAGTGGCATATCTTTGAACTTTTTCCAGCTTCGTCTTGTGCTTGACAAGGTACAGGCTCCATGCTGGGGCTGCATACTCCAAGATTGGTCTTACATATTTGGTATACAAGATTCTGAACGATTCCTTACACAGGTTCCTGAAGGCTGTTCTGATGTTAGCCATCCTCGCAAATGCAGCAGATGTAATTCTTTTTATGTGGGCTTCAGGAGACAGGTTTGGTGTGATATCAACTAGATCTTTCTCTCTGTCCCTTTCATTAAGTACTTCATCTCCTATTCAGTATCCTGAGTCTGGCCTCCTGTTACCACCGCCTAATTTCATAACTTTACATTTACTCGGGTTGAACTTTAGCAGCCATTTGTTGAACCATTCATTCAGTCTGTCTAGGTCATCTTGTAGCCTCCTATAATCCTCTGTTTCATTCCTCCTCATACTTTATGCATCACCAGTAAACATTGAGAGAAACGAGTCTATATCCTCTGGGAGATCATTTACATATATCAGAAACAGTATAGGTCCAAGGACTGACCCCTGGGAGACTCCACTTGTAACATCTCGCCAATCTGAGACCTCACCTTGTCTCCTGTTGCCTAAGTACTCCTTTATCCAATGGAGTACCTTTCACTTCAGCCTGCATCTCCAGTTTTTTCACTAGCCTCTTGTGTGCTACTGTATCAAAGGCTTTCTGGCAATCCAAAAATATGCAGTCTGCCTACCCTTCTCTTTCTTGCCTGGTCGTAGAATTCATGTAACCCTGTGAGGCAGGACTTGCCATCCCTGAATCCATGTTGATGCTGTGTAACAAAGTTCCTTCCCTCCAGATGTTCCAGTAGCTTTCTTCGCATAATCTTCTCCGTCATCTTGCATGGTATGAAGGTTAGGGACACTGGCTTGTAGTTCAGTGCCTCCTGTCTATCCCCTTCCTTGTATATCGGGACTACGTTAGCTGCTTTCTAAATTTTTGGCAGTTCCCCTGTTGTCAGTGATTTGTTATACACTATGGAGAGTGGCAGGCACTGTTCCTGTGCTCCTTCCTTTAGTATCCAAGGGGAGATTCCATCTGGGCCTATAGTCTTTGTCACATCCAACTCTACTAAGCACTTCCTTACTTCCCTGCAGGTAATCTCAAACTCTTCCAGTGGTTCCTGGTTAACTATTCCATCTCTTATCTCTGTACTTTCTCCTTGCTCTAAGGTGGAGACCTCCTGGAATTTCTTATTCAGTTCCTCACACACTTCCTTGTCGTTTGTAGTGAATCCTTCAGCCACTATCCTTAATTTCATAACCTGTTCCTTACCTGTTGTTTTTCTCCTGATGTGGCTGTGCAGCAATTTAGGCTAAGTCTTTGCCTTGCTTGCGGTGTCATTTCCGTATTGTCTTTCTGCCTCTCTTCTCCTCCTGACAATCATTCCTGGCACTCTGGTATCTTTCTCTGCTCTCAAGTGTCCTGTTATTCCTATAGTTTCTCCATGTCCTTTTACTTTGCTGCTTAGCTAGCCTACATCTATGATTAAACCATGAGTTTCTCATCTTCATTTCAGTGTTTTCCTTTTGAACTGGGACAAACTTGTTTGCTGCTTCCTTGCACTTCTGCTTGATGTAGTCCATCATGTCTTGGGCGGTCTTTCCCCTGAGCTTCGGTTTGCATGCTCTATCTGTTGCCAACCGTTTTCAGTACCCCTCCTCGAGTCCAATAACCCTTCTTCAATCAGGTACTCAAACGCCAGTACACTGTGGTCGCTCATTCCTACTGGGGTCTGAAAGCCGATTTCTCTTATGTCGGAGTCGGTCAGAGTGATCACTAGGTCGAGTCTAGCTGTTTCGTCATTTTCTCTTATACTTATGGGTTCCCTGACATGCTGGGTTAGAAAGCTTCTAGTCACCACGTCCAATAGTTTGACTCTCAACGTATCCTCGCCTCCATGCGGTTCCTTGTTCTCCCAGTCAATCCTTCCGTGGTTGAAGTCCCTCATACCTGGTTACCTGGTGTTGATGGGGTTCTGGGAGTTCTTCTGCTCCCCAAGCCCGGCCCGAGGCCAGGCTTGACTTGTGAGAGTTTGGTCCACCAGGTTGTTGCTTGGAGCGGCCCGCAGGCTCACATACCCACCACAGCCCGGTTGGTCCGGCACTCCTTGGAGGAATAAATCTAGTTTCCTCTTGAAAATGTCCACGGTTGTTCCGGCAATATTTCTTATGCTTGCTGGGAGGACGTTGAACAACCGCGGACCTCTGATGTTTATACAGTGTTCTCTGATTGTGCCTATGGCACCTCTGCTCTTCACTGGTTCTATTGTACATTTTCTTCCATATCGTTCACTCCAGTACGTTGTTATTTTACTGTGTAGATTTGGTACTTGGCCCTCCAGTATCTTCCAGGTGTATATTATTTGATATCTCTCTCGTCTTCTTTCTAGTGAGTACATTTGGAGGGCTTTGAGACGATCCCAATAATTTAGGTGCTTTATTGCGTCTATGCGTGCCGTATATGTTCTCTGTATTCCCTCTGGTTACCTGGTTGATACCTGGTTGATGGGGTTCTGGGAGTTCTTCTACTCCCCAAGCCCGGTCAGAGGCCAGGCTCGACTTGTGAGAGTTTGGTCCACCAGGCTGTTGCTTGGAGCGGCCCGCAGGCCCACATACCCACCACAGCCCGGTTGGTCCGGCACTCCTTGGAGGAATAAATCTAGTTTCCTCTTGAAAATGCCCACGGTTGTTCCGGCAATATTTCTTATGCTTGCTGAGAGGACGTTGAACAACCGCGGACCTCTGATGTTTATACTGTGTTCTCTGATTGTGTTTATGGCACCTCTGCTCTTCACTGGTTCTATTCTACATTTTGTTCCATGTCGTTCACTCCAGTACGTTGTTATTTTACTGTGTAGATTTGGTACTTGGTCCTCCAGTATCTTCCAGGTGTATATTATTTGATATCTCTCTCGTCTTCTTTCTAGTGAGTACATTTGGAGGGCTTTGAGACGATCCCAATAATTTAGGTGCTTTATTGCGTCGATGCGTGCCGTATATGTTCTCTATATTCCCTCTATTTCGGCAATCTCTCCTGCTCTGAAGGGGGAAGTGAGTACTGAGCAGTACTCAAGACGGGACAACACAAGTGACTTGAAGAGTACAACCATTGTGATGGGATCCCTGGATTTGAAAGTTCTCGTAATCCATCCTATCATTTTTCTGGCTGTCGCAATATTTGCTTGGTTATGCTCCTTAAACGTTAGGTCGTCAGACATTATTATTCCTAAATCCTTTACATGCTGTTTTCCTACTATGAGTACATTTGATTGTGTTTTGTACTCTGTATTATGTTTAAGGTCCTCATTTTTACCGTACCTGAGTACCTGGAATTTATCACTGTTAAACATCATGTTATTTTCTGATGCCCAGTCGAAAACTTTATTAATATCAGCTTGAGGTTTTTCAATGTCCTCAGCCGAGGTAATTTTAATACTGATTTTTGTGTCATCTGCAAAGGATGATACGAAGCTGTGACTTGTATTTTTGTCTATATCTGATATGAGAATAAGGAAAAGCAGCGGTGCAAGGACTGTACCCTGAGGTACAGAGCTATTCACTGCACTTGGACTAGATTTTATATGGTTGACCGTTACTCGCTGAGTCCTGTTTGACAGAAAACTGAGTATCCAGCGTCCTACTTTACCGGTTATTCCCATTGACTTCATTTTGTGTGCTATCGCGCCATGGTCACATTTATCGAAAGCCTTTGTGAAGTCCGTGTATACCACATCACCATTCTGTTTTTCTTCTAATACCTCAGTGACTTTGTTGTAGTGCTCAAGTAGCTGTGAGAGGCACGATTTTCCCGCTCGAAATCCATGTTGGCCTGGGTTGTGAAGGTCATTGGTCTCCATGAAATTGGTGACCTGACTCCTAATCACTCTCTCAAATACTTTTATGATGTGCGATGTTAGTGCAACTGGTCTATAATTTTTGCCAATGCTTTGCTCCCTCCCTTGTGTAGAGGGGCTATGTCTGCTACTTTAAGTGCATCTTGTATCTCCCCCGTGTCCAAGCTCTTCCTCCACACTATACTGAGTGCCTGTGCTACCGGCACTTTGCATTTCTTTATAAATATTGAATTCCATGAGTCTGGACCTGGGGCCGAGTGCATGGGCATGTTTTCAATTTCTTTTTCAAAATTTAGTGCGCTCGTGTTTATATCAGTTATATTTACAGGGGTTTGAATATCCCGCATAAAGAAATTGTCTGGATCTTCCACCTTCATGTTGTTTATTGGAGTGTTAAACATGTCCTCATACTGCTTTTTTAGGATTTCACTAATTTCTTTGTCTTCCTCCGTGTATGAACCTTCACTTGTACGAATAGGTCCAATACTGGCAGTGGTTTTTCCTTTTGATTTTGCATATGAGAAGAAATATTTTGGATTTTTCTTTATTTCCTGAATTGCTTTTTGTTCTTACTGCCTTTCTTCAGTTTCATATGAGTGTTTCAATTTCCGCTCGATTTCTTCAATCTCCCTATTTAAATTATTCCTTCTTTGACGGGAAATTCGTGTATGCATAAGCAGTTCCGTTATTTTTTTCCTGCGTTTATAGTGTCGTCTGCGTTCTCTTTCTACGTTAGATCTCTTTCTGGCTTTCCTCAAAGGAACATGTTTCAGACAGACTTGATACGCTTCTGAAGTCAGTTTTTCTATTCCTTCTGTAGGACTTGTATTACTTAGAACAGTTCCCCATGGAATGTTTGTAAGTTCCCTGTTTATTATCTCCCAGTCTATCCTTTTATTATTAAAATTGAATTTACTGAATAGCCCCTCTCGCTTTATCAACGTTTTAGGTCTATTCTGAGTATTGATGGTCGTTTGCACTTCAATGAGTTTGTGATCTGAGTATGTGGTATCTGATATCGTAATGTCTCTGATAATGTCTTCATTGTTCGTAAAGACCAGATCTAGAATATTTTCATTTCTCGTTGGCTCCGATATCTGCTGATTGAGTGAAAATTTGTTACAGAATCTAAGTAGTTCTCTAATCTGTGGTTGGTTTGGTCCTGATAGATTTCCTGGTATAATATTATTGTTTGCTATTTTCCACCTGAGACTAGGCAAGTTGAAGTCACCTAGGAAGATAATATCAGGTATCGGGTTCTCCAAATTATCAAGGCTATTCTCTATTTTGCTTATCTGTTCTGTGAATTCCTGAGCCGTTGCATCTGGCGGTTTGTATATTAGAATAATCACTAAATTTATTTTCTCTATTTTTAATCCCAGTACCTCTACCACCTCATTTGTAACGTTTAGGAGCTCCGAGCATACAAGGTCTTCCCTAATATAAAGACCCACTCCTCCATGTGACCTAATTTTCCTATCACACCTGTATAGGTTATATCCTGGAATCCAGATCTCACTGTCCAACAATTCCCCTGCATGGGTTTCTGTGAAAGCTCCAAATACTGCATTTGACTCCGTGAGGAGGCCATTTATGAACTGTACTTTGTTGTTTGTTCTTGTTTTCAGTCCTTGTATGTTGGCAAAGATGAATGAGGTTACTCTATTAGTGATAGTTTGAATGGGAGACTTTTTCGGCAAGCCCATTATTCGTGGACATAATGAGTTT
>NW_027189889.1:0-73807 GCF_040958095.1 Procambarus clarkii
CCATCACTAGTGGCTACACAACTACCATCACCAGGTGGCTACACTACTACTATTACCTGGTGGCTACACCACTACCATCACTAGGTGGCTACTACACTACCATTACCTGGTGGCTACATCACTAATATCACCAAATGGCTACACCACTACCATCACCAGGTGGCTACACATCTACCATCACCAGGTGGCTACACCACTACCATCACCTGGTGGCTACACCACTACCATCGCCAGGTGGCTACACCACTACCATCACCAGGTGGCTGCACCACAACCATCACCAGGTGGTTACAACACCACCATCACCAGGTAGCTACACCACTACCATCACCAGGTGGCTACACCACTTCCATCACCAGGTAGCTACACCACTACCATCACCAGGTGGCTACATCACTACCATCACCAGGTAGCTTCATCACTACCATCACCAGGTAGCTTCACCACTACCATCACCAGATGACTACACCACTACTATCTTCAGGTGGCTACACTACTACCATCACCAGGTAGCTACACCACTACCATCACTAGGTGGCTGCACCACTACCATCTCCAGGTAGCTACACTACTACCACCACCAGGTGGATACAACACTACTATCACCAGGTAACTACACAACTACCATCACCAGGTGGCTACACCACTACCATCACCAGGTAGCTTCATCACTACCATCACCAGGTGGCTACACCACTACCATCACCAGGTAGCTACACCACTACCATCACCAGGTAGCTACATCACTACCATCACCAGGTGGCTACACCACTACCATCACCAGGAAGCTACACCACTACCATCACCGTGTGGCTACACCACTACAATTTTCATGTGGCTACACCACTACCGTCACCAGGTGGCTACAGCACTACCATCACCAAGCAACTACACCAGTACCATCACCAGGTAACTACACCAGTTCCATCACTAGGTGGCTACACGACTACCATCACCAGGTAGCTACACCACTACCATCACCAGGCAACTACACCAGTACCATCACCAGGTAGCTATATCACTAAAATCACCAGGTGGCTACACCACTACCATCACCAGGAAGCTACACCCCTACCATCACCAGGTAGCTACACCACTACCATCACCAGGTGGCTACACCACTACCATCTCCAGGTAGCTACACTACTACCACCACCAGGTGGATACAACACTACCATCACCAGGTAGGTACACCACTACCATCACCAGGTAGCTTCATCACTACCCTCACCAGGTGGCTACACCAGTGCCATCACCAGGTGGCTACACCACTACCATCACCAGGTAGCTACACCACTACCATCACCAGGTAGCTACACCACTACCATCACCAGGTAGCTACACCACTACTATCACCAGGTGGCTACACCACTACCATCACCAGGTAGCTACACCACTACCATCACCAGCTGTCTACATCACTACCATCACCAGGTGTTTACACTACTACCATCACAAGGTGGCTACACCATTACCATCACCAGGTAGCTACAAAACTACTATCACCAGGTAGCTACACCACTACCATCACCAGGTAGCTACACTACTACCATCACTAGGTAGCTACACCACTACCATCACCAGGTAGATACACCACTACCATCACCAGGTAGATACACCACTACCATCACCAGGTGGCTAAACCACTACCTTCACCAGGTAGCTACACCACTACCATCACCAGGTAGCTACACCACTACCATCACCAGGCAGCTACACTACTACCATCACCAGGTAGCTACACCACTACCATCACCAGGTAACTACACCAGTACCATCACCAGGTAGCTACACCACTACCATCATCAGGTAGCTACACCACTACCATCAGCAGGTGGCTACACTACTACCATCACCAGGTAGCTCCACCAATACCATCACCAGGTAGCTACACCATTACCATCACCAGGAAGCTACACCACTACCATCACCAGGTAGCTACACCACTAAAATCACCAGGTGGCTACACCACTACCATCACCAGGTGGCTACACTACTACCATCACCAGGTAGCTACACCACTACCATCACGAGGTAACTACACCACTACCATCACCAGGCAACGCAACTACACCACTACAATCACCAGGTGGCTACACCACTACCATCACCAGGTGGTTACACCACTACCATCACCAGGGGGCTACACCACTACCATCACCAGGTAGCAACACCACTACCATCATCAGGTAGCTACACCACTACCGTCACCAGGTAGCTACACCACTACCATCAGCAGGTGGCTACACCACTAACATCACTAGGTAGCTACACCACTACCGTCACCAGGTGGCTACACTACTACCATCAACAGGTAGCTCCACCAATACCATCACCAGGTAGCTACACCACTACCATCACCAGGTAGCTACACCACTACCATCACCAGGTGGCTACACCACTACCATCACCAGGTGGCTACACCACTACCATTACCTGGTGGCTACACCACTACCATCACCAGGTAGCTACACCACAACCATCACCAGGTGGGTACACCACTACCATCACCAGGTAGCTACACCACTACTATCACCAGGTCGCTACACCACTACCATCACCAGGTAGCTACACCACTACCATCACCAGGTGGCTACTACACTACCATAACTGGTGGCTACATCACTAATATCACCAAATGCCAACACCACTACTATCACCAGGTGGTTACACCACTACCATTACCTGGTGGCTACACCACTACCATCAGCAGGTGGCTAAACCACTAACATCACTAGTTAGCTACACCACTACCATCACCAGGTGGCTACACCACTACCATCACAAGGTGGCTACACTACTACCATCACCAGGTAGCTCCACCAATACCATCACCAGGTAGCTACACCACTACCATCACCAGGTAGCTACACCACTACCATCACCAGGTCGCTACACCACTACCATCACCAGGTAGCTACACCACTACTATCACCAGGTAGCTACACCACTACCATCACAAGGTTGCTACACCTTTACCATCACCAGGTAGCTACAAAACTACCATCACTAGGTAACTACACCACTATTATCACCAGGTAGCAACACCACTAATATCACCAGGTAGCTACACCACTACAATCACCAGGTAGCTACACCACTACCATCACCAGGTAGATACACCACTACCATCACCAGGTGGCTAAACCACTACCTTCACCAGGTAGCTACACCACAAACATCACCAGGTAGCTACACCACTACCATCACCAGGCAGCTACACTACTACCATCACCAGGTAGCTACACCACTACCATCACCAGGTAACTACACCAGTACCATCACCAGGTAACTACACCAGAACTATCACCAGGTGGCTACACCACTACCATCACCATGTAACTACACCTCTACCATCACCAGGTAGCTACACCACTACCATCAGCAGGTGGCTACACCACTACCATCACCAGGTAGCTACACCTTACCATCACCAGGTGGCTACACCACTACCATCAATAGGTGACTACACCACAGCCATCACCAGTTAGCTACACCACTACCATCACCAGGTAGCTACACCACTACCATCACCAGGTGGTTACACCACTACCATCACCAGGTAGCTACACCACTACCATCACCAGGTGGCTACACCACTACCATCACCAGGGGGCTACACCACTACCATCACCAGGTAGCAACACCACTACCATCATCAGGTAGCTAAACCACTACCGTCACCAGGTAGCTACACCACTAGCATCAGCAGGTGGCTACACCACTAACATCATTAGGTAGCTACACCACTACCATTACCTGGTGGCTACACCACTACCATCACCAGGTAGCTACACCACAACCATCACCAGGTGGCTACACCACTACCATCACTAGGTGGCTACTACACTACCATAACTGGTGGCTACATCACTAATATCACCAAATGCCTACACCACTACTATCACTAGGTGGTTACACCACTACCATTACCTGGTGGCTACACCACTACCATCAGCAGGTGGCTAAACCACTAACATCACTAGGTAGCTACACCACTACCATCACCAGGTGGCTACACCACTACCATCACAAGGTGGCTACACTACTACCATCACCAGGTAGCTCCACCAATACCATCACCAGGTAGCTACACCACTACCATCACCAGGTAGCTACACCACTACCATCACTAGTGGCTACACAACTACCATCACCAGGTGGCTACACTACTACTATTACCTGGTGGCTACACCACTACCATCACTAGGTGGCTACTACACTACCATTACCTGGTGGCTACATCACTAATATCACCAAATGGCTACACCACTACCATCACCAGGTGGCTACACATCTACCATCACCAGGTGGCTACACCACTACCATCACCTGGTGGCTACACCACTACCATCGCCAGGTGGCTACACCACTACCATCACCAGGTGGCTACACCACAACCATCACCAGGTGGTTACAACACCACCATCACCAGGTAGCTACACCACTACCATCACCAGGTGGCTACACCACTTCCATCACCAGGTAGCTACACCACTACCATCACCAGGTGGCTACATCACTACCATCACCAGGTAGCTTCACCACTACCATCACCAGATGACTACACCACTACTATCTTCAGGTGGCTACACTACTACCATCACCAGGTAGCTACACCACTACCATCACTAGGTGGCTGCACCACTACCATCTCCAGGTAGCTACACTAGTACCACCACCAGGTGGATACAACACTACTATCACCAGGTAACTACACAACTACCATCACCAGGTGGCTACACCACTACCATCACCAGGTAGCTTCATCACTACCATCACCAGGTGGCTACACCACTACCATCACCAGGTAGCTACACCACTACCATCACCAGGTAGCTACATCACTACCATCACCAGGTGGCTACACCACTACCATCACCAGGAAGCTACACCACTACCATCACCGTGTGGCTACACCACTACAATTTTCATGTGGCTACACCACTACCGTCACCAGGTGGCTACAGCACTACCATCACCAAGCAACTACACCAGTACCATCACCAGGTAACTACACCAGTTCCATCACTAGGTGGCTACACGACTACCATCACCAGGTAGCTACACCACTACCATCACCAGGCAACTACACCAGTACCATCACCAGGTAGCTATATCACTAAAATCACCAGGTGGCTACACCACTACCATCACCAGGAAGCTACACCCCTACCATCACCAGGTAGCTACACCACTACCATCACCAGGTGGCTACACCACTACCATCTCCAGGTAGCTACACTACTACCACCACCAGGTGGATACAACACTACCATCACCAGGTAGGTACACCACTACCATCACCAGGTAGCTTCATCACTACCCTCACCAGGTGGCTACACCAGTGCCATCACCAGGTGGCTACACCACTACCATCACCAGGTAGCTACACCACTACCATCACCAGGTAGCTACACCACTACCATCACCAGGTAGCTACACCACTACTATCACCAGGTGGCTACACCACTACCATCACCAGGTAGCTACACCACTACCATCACCAGCTGTCTTCATCACTACCATCACCAGGTGTTTACACTACTACCATCACAAGGTGGCTACACCATTACCATCACCAGGTAGCTACAAAACTACTATCACCAGGTAGCTACACCACTACCATCACCAGGTAGCTACACTACTACCATCACTAGGTAGCTACACCACTACCATCACCAGGTAGATACACCACTACCATCACCAGGTAGATACACCACTACCATCACCAGGTGGCTAAACCACTACCTTCACCAGGTAGCTACACCACTACCATCACCAGGTAGCTACACCACTACCATCACCAGGCAGCTACACTACTACCATCACCAGGTAGCTACACCACTACCATCACCGGGTAACTACACCAGTACCATCACCAGGTAGCTACACCACTACCATCATCAGGTAGCTACACCACTACCATCAGCAGGTGGCTACACTACTACCATCACCAGGTAGCTCCACCAATACCATCACCAGGTAGCTACACCATTACCATCACCAGGAAGCTACACCACTACCATCACCAGGTAGCTACACCACTAAAATCACCAGGTGGCTACAACACTACCATCACCAGGTGGCTACACTACTACCATCACCAGGTAGCTACACCACTACCATCACGAGGTAACTACACCACTACCATCACCAGGCAACGCAACTACACCACTACAATCACCAGGTGGCTACACCACTACCATCACCAGGTGGTTACACCACTACCATCACCAGGGGGCTACACCACTACCATCACCAGGTAGCAACACCACTACCATCATCAGGTAGCTACACCACTACCGTCACCAGGTAGCTACACCACTACCATCAGCAGGTGGCTACACCACTAACATCACTAGGTAGCTACACCACTACCGTCACCAGGTGGCTACACTACTACCATCAACAGGTAGCTCCACCAATACCATCACCAGGTAGCTACACCACTACCATCACCAGGTAGCTACACCACTACCATCACCAGGTGGCTACACCACTACCATCACCAGGTGGCTACACCACTACCATTACCTGGTGGCTACACCACTACCATCACCAGGTAGCTACACCACAACCATCACAAGGTGGGTACAACACTACCATCACCAGGTAGCTACACCACTACTATCACCAGGTCGCTACACCACTACCATCACCAGGTAGCTACACCACTACCATCACCAGGTGGCTACTACACTACCATAACTGGTGGCTACATCACTAATATCACCAAATGCCAACACCACTACTATCACTAGGTGGTTACACCACTACCATTACCTGGTGGCTACACCACTACCATCAGCAGGTGGCTAAACCACTAACATCACTAGTTAGCTACACCACTACCATCACCAGGTGGCTACACCACTACCATCACAAGGTGGCTACACTACTACCATCACCAGGTAGCTCCACCAATACCATCACCAGGTAGCTACACCACTACCATCACCAGGTAGCTACACCACTACCATCACCAGGTCGCTACACCACTACCATCACCAGGTAGCTACACCACTACTATCACCAGGTAGCTACACCACTACCATCACAAGGTTGCTACACCTTTACCATCACCAGGTAGCTACAAAACTACCATCACTAGGTAACTACACCACTATTATCACCAGGTAGCAACACCACTATTATCACCAGGTAGCTACACCACTACAATCACCAGGTAGCTACACCACTACCATCACCAGGTAGATACACCACTACCATCACCAGGCAGCTACACTACTACCGTCACCAGGTAGCTACACCACTACCATCACCAGGTAACTACACCAGTACCATCACCAGGTAACTACACCAGAACTATCACCAGGTGGCTACACCACTACCATCACCATGTAACTACACCTCTACCATCACCAGGTAGCTACACCACTACCATCAGCAGGTGGCTACACCACTACCATCACCAGGTAGCTACACCTTACCATCACCAGGTGGCTACACCACTACCATCAATAGGTGACTACACCACAGCCATCACCAATTAGCTACACCACTACCATCACCAGGTGGCTACACCACTACCATCACCAGGTGGCTACACCAATACCATCACTAGGTGGCCACACCATAACCATCACCAGGTAACTACACCAGTACCATCACCAGGTAACTACACCAGTACTATCACCAGGTGGCAACACCACAACCATCACCAGGTGGCTGCATCACTACCATCACCAGGTAGCTACACCACTACCATCACCAGGTGGCTACACCACTACCATCACCAGGTAGCTACACCACTACCATCACCAGCTGTCTACACCACTACCATCACCAGGTGGATACACTACTACCATCAGAAGGTGGCTACACCATTACCATCACCAGGTAGCTACAAAACTACCATCACCAAGTAACTACACCACTACCTTCACCAGGTATCTACACCACTACTATCACCAGTGTTACGGTGCCCTCTCTTATCTCTTTCGTTTGCCTGCTTTAAGAGTCATATCAGCTCTCCCTACTGATTCTCTGAGG
Source organism: Procambarus clarkii (assembly GCF_040958095.1). NCBI lineage: Eukaryota > Metazoa > Arthropoda > Malacostraca > Decapoda > Cambaridae > Procambarus > Procambarus clarkii. The sequence goes on from NW_027189889.1 coordinate 8,017, forward strand.
TTCAGGGAGTCTATTGACATATGTGGCGACCAGACCGGCTGCCGGTTAAAGGAAGGAAGTTACATTATAAGTTGTAAATAAGGGGAAATTGGCGCCCTGATATAAAATGAAAGAGTATCCCCTATTGCAGATATGACCTTTTGGAAGGGACACTAGCCGATCGCGGATTGGCCGACTTAGGTCGCGGGCGACCAATCAAGGCCCGCCGTGACGTCACCGAGTGCCCCAGCGGCGCCAACGTCAGAGTTGACCTGACCTTGGAAGCGACAGGACGCGCCTCGGTCTGCTCTCAAGGATTAGAGGCCCTACAAGCCTTTCTTAGTGGATTAGTGCTGGCTATTGCAGCCCATCTCACGTATTGGAGACCCCGCGCTTCTGGGAAGCGAAAAGGAACCAAGTTTATTGAGCGAAAGAGTGCCAAACTTGGAAAATATTCGGCGACGACACTGGGCGGCGACGCTGGACGTTGGGGGGCCTGGAAAGGTGTGGCGGGCAAGCCTAGCTGTGACCGGGTCACATCCACTGAGGGTCTTGGAAGGACGACACCATGCCTAGGACAAGGAGTCACGCCTTGTGGAATGGGCGAGTGTGGGAAAAATAGTGATTAGCTCAGCGCCCATCGATGAACCAGGATTGGGGCAGCTGAATCTCAGGGATTGGAACGGCGACGACGCGAAGGCTCCACGACACCTGAGGACCTGTGGAACGTTCCTGGATCGTCGAGGATCGACTCAGGAAGCGTGGGAACCTCACAACATCGAGGGACAGGCGTCGTGAGCCAGGAATGTAAGGTAGATCATTTTCCCTCCCATTACCCCTTGTGTGAGTAGGCTAGTTAGGCCACAATAGTTACTTATGTATGTGGCAACAGGACATTAATACTTTAGTAGTAGAATAGGCTGCAAGGCAGCTTGTGTCCAGGACTGTCAGAGAGGACAGTGTGTATTGATGGCAGGACAGTGAAGAAGAGGTGCCGCCGTGGTGAAGAGGCCCTCCTGTGAGAGAGTGTGGGACTCCTGTCTTTCTGCCCAGTTGAAGGAGTGTTGGAGGTCGTGGAAGAAGAGGCTGACGATCTCCAGACTTATTATCCTTATTTCCATATTCATGTATTACTTGTGATTGTGTGTGTGTTCATGTAATTTGCATCAGTAAATTCACACTTTTATCATTGTGTTTGAGTGTGCCTCCATTTATAATATTTCTCTATGAGCATACACGAAGGTTATCACAGTACCACCTAGGGAACACAACGTTCTCTATAGAAGTTCTTATTGCCTGGTGAGTGGTAAAGACAGCACAGACTTACATAAAAGTATACCCTTAGCCATCCGATCAGTATCAGTGCCTGAATGGTGGCAACTATTAACGTAGTGGCTATAGAGAGGTAAAGCCACACAAACCTTCCTGGGAGAGTACCATGGGCCAACAGTCTAGTAGCAGATCTATGGGAGTAGCAATCTTCTGGCTACAAACAATATATAATACACCTACTGAACTGCATTGCTGGGGTGCAGATATAATAACCCAGCTGGCGACCTTGTTAGGAACAAAATAGAGAAGACAGGTAGGAAAGGAGTTCCTGCAACCTTTTTGTCTGGCAGGCAAGACTCAGGGAGGTTATTATTATAAGGTATGCCTGAGTCTTCCTTCACTCCTCCACGGGTCTAGGCCGGAACTGTTAACAGCAGTTTCCCCGTGTTTGACTGAAGGGCTTCCAGGGTGAATCAGTGGCACCCCCCCCCTTTTGTGGTGGAAGCAAAGACCTGCGGAGGTGGGCATTGTTGGTCCTCTCCTGTGTGACCAAGGAGACTCCGGTAAATCCCGGGAGTCGGAGGGGCTGAGTATTCGGCCTTTTGAGCCGCTAGCAGCTGAGTGCTAGCAGAGCCCCGGCCCACCCACCTCCACGTGACACCAGGTAGCTACACCACTACCATCACCAGGTAGCTACACCACTACCATCACCAGGTGGCTACACCACTACCATCACCAGGTAGCTACACCACTACCATCACCAGCTATCTACATCACTACCATCACCAGGTGTTTACACTACTACCATGACAGGGTGGCTACACCATTACCATCACCAGGTAGCTACAAAACTACTATCACCAGGTAGCTACACCACTACCATCACCAGGTAGCTACACTACTACCATCACCAGGTAGCTACACCACAACCATCACCAGGTAGATACACCACTACCATCACCAGGTGGCTAAACCACTACCTTCACCCGGTAGCTACACCACTACCATCACCAGGTAGCTACACCACTACCATCACCAGGCAGCTACACTACTACCATCACCAGGTAGCTACACCACTACCATCACCAGGTAACTACACCAGTACCATCACCAGGTAGCTACACCACTACCATCATCAGGTAGCTACACCACTACCATCAGCAGGTGGCTACACTACTACCATCACCAGGTAGCTCCACCAATACCATCACCAGGTAGCTACACCATTACCATCACCAGGAAGCTACACCACTACCATCACCAGGTAGCTACACCACTAAAATCACCAGGTGGCTACACCACTACCATCACCAGGTGGCTACACTACTACCATCACCAGGTAGCTACACCACTACCATCACGAGGTAACTACACCACTACCATCACCAGGCAACGCAACTACACCACTACAATCACCAGGTGGCTACACCACTACCATCACCAGGTGGTTACACCACTACCATCACCAGGTAGCTACACCACTACCATCACCAGGTGGTTACACCACTACCATCACCAGGTAGCTACACCACTACCATCACCAGGTGGCTACACCACTACCATCACCAGGGGGCTACACCACTACCATCACCAGGTAGCAACACCACTACCATCATCAGGTAGCTACACCACTACCGTCACCAGGTAGCTACACCACTACCATCAGCAGGTGGCTACACCACTAACATCACTAGGTAGCTACACCACTACCGTCACCAGGTGGCTACACTACTACCATCAACAGGTAGCTCCACCAATACCATCACCAGGTAGCTACACCACTACCATCACCAGGTAGCTACACCACTACCATCATCAGGTAGCTACACCACTACCATCAGCAGGTGGCTACACTACTACCATCACCAGGTAGCTCCACCAATACCATCACCAGGTAGCTACACCATTACCATCACCAGGAAGCTTCACCACTACCATCACCAGGTAGCTACACCACTAAAATCACCAGGTGGCTACACCACTACCATCACCAGGTGGCTACACTACTACCATCACCAGGTAGCTACACCACTACCATCACGAGGTAACTACACCACTACCATCACCAGGCAACGCAACTACACCACTACAATCACCAGGTGGCTACACCACTACCATCACCAGGTGGTTACACCACTACCATCACCAGGTAGCTACACCACTACCATCACCAGGTGGTTACACCACTACCATCACCAGGTAGCTACACCACTACCATCACCAGGTGGCTACACCACTACCATCACCAGGGGGCTACACCACTACCATCACCAGGTAGCAACACCACTACCATCATCAGGTAGCTACACCACTACCGTCACCAGGTAGCTACACCACTACCATCAGCAGGTGGCTACACCACTAACATCATTAGGTAGCTACACCACTACCATTACCTGGTGGCTACACCACTACCATCACCAGGTAGCTACACCACAACCATCACCAGGTGGCTACACCACTACCATCACTAGGTGGCTACTACACTACCATAACTGGTGGCTACATCACTAATATCACCAAATGCCTACACCACTACTATCACTAGGTGGTTACACCACTACCATTACCTGGTGGCTACACCACTACCATCAGCAGGTGGCTAAACCACTAACATCACTAGGTAGATACACCACTACCATCACCAGGTGGCTACACCACTACCATCACAAGGTGGCTACACTACTACCATCACCAGGTAGCTCCACCAATACCATCACCAGGTAGCTACACCACTACCATCACCAGGTAGCTACACCACTACCATCACTAGTGGCTACACAACTACCATCACCAGGTGGCTACACTACTACTATTACCTGGTGGCTACACCACTACCATCACTAGGTGGCTACTACACTACCATTACCTGGTGGCTACATCACTAATATCACCAAATGGCTACACCACTACCATCACCAGGTGGCTACACATCTACCATCACCAGGTGGCTACACCACTACCATCACCTGGTGGCTACACCACTACCATCGCCAGGTGGCTACACCACTACCATCACCAGGTGGCTACACCACAACCATCACCAGGTGGTTACAACACCACCATCACCAGGTAGCTACACCACTACCATCACCAGGTGGCTACACCACTTCCATCACCAGGTAGCTACACCACTACCATCACCAGGTGGCTACATCACTACCATCACCAGGTAGCTTCACCACTACCATCACCAGGTGACTACACCACTACTATCTTCAGGTGGCTACACTACTACCATCACCAGGTAGCTACACCACTACCATCACTAGGTGGCTGCACCACTACCATCTCCAGGTAGCTACACTACTACCACCACCAGGTGGATACAACACTACTATCACCAGGTAACTACACAACTACCATCACCAGGTGGCTACACCACTACCATCACCAGGTAGCTTCATCACTACCATCACCAGGTGGCTACACCACTACCATCACCAGGTAGCTACACCACTACCATCACCAGGTAGCTACATCACTACCATCACCAGGTGGCTACACCACTACCATCACCAGGAAGCTACACCACTACCATCACCGTGTGGCTACACCACTACAATTTTCATGTGGCTACACCACTACCGTCACCAGGTGGCTACAGCACTACCATCACCAAGCAACTACACCAGTACCATCACCAGGTAACTACACCAGTTCCATCACTAGGTGGCTACACGACTACCATCACCAGGTAGCTACACCACTACCATCACCAGGCAACTACACCAGTACCATCACCAGGTAGCTATATCACTAAAATCACCAGGTGGCTACACCACTACCATCACCAGGAAGCTACACCCCTACCATCACCAGGTAGCTACACCACTACCATCACCAGGTGGCTACACCACTACCATCTCCAGGTAGCTACACTACTACCACCACCAGGTGGATACAACACTACCATCACCAGGTAGGTACACCACTACCATCACCAGGTAGCTTCATCACTACCCTCACCAGGTGGCTACACCAGTGCCATCACCAGGTGGCTACACCACTACCATCACCAGGTAGCTACACCACTACCATCACCAGGTAGCTACACCACTACCATCACCAGGTAGCTACACCACTACTATCACCAGATTGCTACAATACTACAATCACCATTGTTACGATATATCGTATCGTGTTATTTCGTCGCATAAAGACACGGTTATTTAATAGAAATACGTTCATTATAACAGGAAGAACGAGGTTAACGATCATGGAGGTCGTTAACGGTCAGCACGGATTGGCTCGTCCGGTGACGGGAATTTCTGTTAGCCAATCAGAACCACCGGGCGAGGTAACGTGTGCCGGCCGGAGCATGTGGAGAGACAGACCTCTACTCCCCTCCATTTAGTCAACATGCTGTCGTCATTTTCGGATGTTTGACCAACTAACCCAACTGTTCCAGTATGCTCCACCCTCACCAAAGGAAACGGACGTGAGGACTTAGCGGCATGGTAAACGTCTCTGAGGTCGTGGAAGGCACCCGTCATTGATAGTTAGAGACGTTGAGGTAACACACAGTGTCCGGATAGTGGTCCTAATTACGGACAAGTGGATGATTTTATAATTGGGAAGAACAATCGAACAAGAGATAACCATTTCATGGTCACAGTGTCTCTCTCTCTCTATATATATATATAACTGTACTTACCTCTCTATAGCCACTACGTTAATAGTTGCCACCATTCAGGCACTGATACTGATCGGATGGCTAAGGGTATACTTTTATGTAAGTCTGTGCTGTCTTTACCACTCACCAGGCAATAAGAACTTCTATAGAGAACGTTGTGTTCCCTAGGTGGTACTGTGATAACCTTCGTGTATGCTCATAGAGAAATATTATAAATGGAGGCACACTCAAACACAATGATAAAAGTGTGAATTTACTGATGCAAATTACATGAACACACACACAATCACAAGTAATACATGAATATGGAAATAAGGATAATAAGTCTGGAGATCGTCAGCCTCTTCTTCCACGACCTCCAACACTCCTTCAACTGGGCAGAAAGACAGGAGTCCCACACTCTCTCACAGGAGGGCCTCTTCACCACGGCGGCACCTCTTCTTCACTGTCCTGCCATCAATACACACTGTCCTCTCTGACAGTCCTGGACACAAGCTGCCTTGCAGCCTATTCTACTACTAAAGTATTAATGTCCTGTTGCCACATACATAAGTAACTATTGTGGCCTAACTAGCCTACTCACACAAGGGGTAATGGGAGGGAAAATGATCTACCTTACATTCCTGGCTCACGACGCCTGTCCCTCGATGTTGTGAGGTTCCCACGCTTCCTGAGTCGATCCTCGACGATCCAGGAACGTTCCACAGGTCCTCAGGTGTCGTGGAGCCTTCGCGTCGTCGCCGTTCCAATCCCTGAGATTCAGCTGCCCCAATCCTGGTTCATCGATGGGCGCTGAGCTAATCACTATTTTTCCCACACTCGCCCCTTCCACAAGGCGTGACTCCTTGTCCTAGGCATGGTGTCGTCCTTCCAAGACCCTCAGTGGATGTGACCCGGTCACAGCTAGGCTTGCCCGCCACACCTTTCCAGGCCCCCCAACGTCCAGCGTCGCCGCCCAGTGTCGTCGCCGAATATTTTCCAAGTTTGGCACTCTTTCGCTCAATAAACTTGGTTCCTTTTCGCTTCCCAGAAGCGCGGGGTCTCCAATACGTGAGATGGGCTGCAATAGCCAGCACTAATCCACTAAGAAAGGCTTGTAGAGCCTCTAATCCTTGAGAGCAGACCGAGGCGCGTCCTGTCGCTTCCAAGGTCAGGTCAACTCTGACGTTGGCGCCGCCGGGGCACTCGGTGACGTCACAGCGGGCCTTGATTGGTCGCCCGCGACCTTAGTCGGCCAATCCGCGATCGGCTAGTGTCCCTTCCAAAAGGTCATATCTGCAATAGGGGATACTCTTTCATTTTATATCAGGGCGCCAATTTCCCCTTATTTACAACTTATAATGTAACTTCCTTCCTTTAACCGGCAGCCGGTCTGGTCGCCACATATGTCAATAGACTCCCTGAACCTCAGAGAATCAGTAGGGAGAGCTGATATGACTCTTAAAGCAGGCAAACGAAAGAGATAAGAGAGGGCACCGTAACACTGGTGATAGTAGTGGTGTAGATACCTGGTGAAGGTAGTGGTGTAGTTACTTGGTGATGGTAGTTTTGTAGCTACCTGGTGATGGTAATGGTGTAGCCACCTTCTGATGGTAGTAGTGTATCCACCTGGTGATGGTAGTGGTGTAGACAGCTGGTGATGGTAGTGGTGTAGCTACCTGGTGATGGTAGTGGTGTAGCCACCTGGTGATGGTAGTGGTGTAGCTACCTGGTGATGGTAGTGATGCAGCCACCTGGTGATGGTTGTGGTGTTGCCACCTGGTGATAGTACTGGTGTAGTTACCTGGTGATGGTACTGGTGTAGTTACCTGGTGATGATAGTGGTGTAGCCACCTGGTGATGGTAGTGGTGTAGCTAACTGGTGATGGCTGTGGTGTAGTCACCTATTGATGGTAGTAGTGTAGCCACCTGGTGATGGTAAGGTGTAGCTACCTGGTGATGGTAGTGGTGTAGCCACCTGCTGATGGTAGTGGTGTAGCTACCTGGTGATGGTAGAGGTGTAGTTACATGGTGATGGTAGTGGTGTAGCCACCTGGTGATAGTTCTGGTGTAGTTACCTGGTGATGGTACTGGTGTAGTTACCTGGTGATGGTAGTGTTGTAGCTACCTGGTGATGGTAGTAGTGTAGCTGCCTGGTGATGGTAGTGGTGTAGCTACCTGGTGATGGTTGTGGTGTAGCTACCTGGTGAAGGTAGTGGTTTAGCCACCAGGTGATGGTAGTGGTGTATCTACCTGGTGATGGTAGTGGTGTAGCTACCTGGTGATTGTAGTGGTGTAGCTACCAGGTGATATTTGTGGTGTTGCTACCTGGTGATAATAGTGGTGTAGTTACCTAGTGATGGTAGTTTTGTAGCTACCTGGTGATGGTAGAGGTGTAGCAACCTTGTGATGGTAGTGGTGTAGCTACCTGGTGATAGTAGTGGTGTAGCTACCTGGTGATTTTAGTGGTGTAGCGACCTGGTGATGGTAGTGGTGTAGCTACCTGGTGATGGTAGTGGTGTAGCGACCTGGTGATGGTAGTGGTGTACCTACCTGGTGATGGTAGTGGTGTAGCTACATGGTGATGGTAAAGGTGTAGTTACATGTTGATGGTTGTGGTGTACCTACCTGGTGATGGGAGTGGTGTAGCCACCTGGTGATGGTAGTGGTGTAGCTACCTGGTGATGGTAGTGGTGTGGCCACCTGGTGATGATAGTGGAGTGGTTACCTGGTGATGGTAGTGGTGTAGCAACCTGGTGATGGTAGTGGTGTAGCTACCTGGTGATGGTAGTGGTGCAGCCACCTGGTGATGGTAATGGTGTAGCCACCTGGTGATAGTACTGGTGTAGTTACCTGGTGATGGTACTGGTGTAGTTATCTGGTGATGTTTGTGGTGTAGCCACCTAGTGATGGTATTGGTGTAGCCACCTGGTGTTGTTAGTGGTGCAGCTAACTGGTGATGGCTGTGGTGTAGCCACCTTTTGATGGTAGTAGTGTAGCCACCTGGTGATGGTAGTGGTGTAGACAGCTGGTGATGGTAGTGGTGTAGCTAACTGCTGATGGTAGTGATGTAGCCACCTGGTGATGGTAGTGGTGTAGCTACATGGTGATGGTAGTGGTGTAGCGACCTGGTGGTGGTAGTGGTGTAGCCACCTGGTGATGGTAGTGGTATAGACAGCTGGTGATGGTAGTGGTGTAGCCACCTGGTGATTTTAGTGGTGTAGCCACCTGGTGATGGTAGTGGTGTAGCTATCCTGTGATGGTAGTGGTGTAGCGACCTGGTGGTGGTAGTGGTGTAGCTACCTGGTGATGGTATTGGTGTAGCCACCTGGTGATGGTAGTGGTGTAGCCACCTGCTGAGTGGAGTGGTGTAGCTATCTGGTGACGTTAGTGGTGTAGCCACCTGGTGATGGTAGTGGTGTAGCCACCTGGTGATGGTAGTGGTGTATCTACCTGGTGATGGTAGTGGTGTAGCTACCTGGTGATTGTAGTGGTGTAGCTACCAGGTGATATTAGTGGTGTTGCTACCTGGTGATAATAGTGGTGTAGTTACCTAGTGATGGTAGTTTTGTAGCTACCTGGTGATGGTAGAGGTGTAGCAACCTTGTGATGGTAGTGGTGTAGCTACCTGGTGATAGTAGTGGTGTAGCTACCTGGTGATGGTAGTGGTGTAGCCACCTGGTGATGGTAGTGGTGTACCTACCTGGTGATGGTAGTGGTGTAGCTACATGGTGATGGTAAAGGTGTAGTTACATGTTGATGGTTGTGGTGTACCTACCTGGTGATGGGAGTGGTGTAGCCACCTGGTGATGGTAGTGGTGTAGCTACCTGGTGATGGTAGTGGTGTGGCCACCTGGTGATGATAGTGGAGTGGTTACCTGGTGATGGTAGTGGTGTAGCCACCTGGTGATGGTAGTGGTGTAGCTACCTGGTGATGGTAGTGGTGCAGCCACCTGGTAATGGTAATGGTGTAGCCACCTGGTGATAGTACTGGTGTAGTTACCTGGTGATGGTACTGGTGTAGTTATCTGGTGATGTTTGTGGTGTAGCCACCTAGTGATGGTATTGGTGTAGCCACCTGGTGTTGTTAGTGGTGCAGCTAACTGGTGATGGCTGTGGTGTAGCCACCTTTTGATGGTAGTAGTGTAGCCACCTGGTGATGGTAGTGGTGTAGACAGCTGGTGATGGTAGTGGTGTAGCTAACTGCTGATGGTAGTGATGTAGCCACCTGGTGATGGTAGTGGTGTAGCTACATGGTGATGGTAGTGGTGTAGCGACCTGGTGGTGGTAGTGGTGTAGCCACCTGGTGATGGTAGTGGTATAGACAGCTGGTGATGGTAGTGGTGTAGCCACCTGGTGATTTTAGTGGTGTAGCCACCTGGTGATGGTAGTGGTGTAACTATCCTGTGATGGTAGTGGTGTAGCGACCTGGTGGTGGTAGTGGTGTAGCTACCTGGTGATGGTATTGGTGTAGCTACCTGGTGATGGTAGTGGTGTAGCCACCTGCTGAGTGGAGTGGTGTAGCTATCTGGTGACGTTAGTGGTGTAGCCACCTGGTGATGGTAGTGGTGTAGCCACCTGGTGATGGTAGTGGTGTAGCCACCTGGTGATGGTAGTGGCGTAGCCACCTGGTGATGGTAGTGGTGTAGACACCTGGTGATGGTAGTGGTGTAGCTACATGGTGATGGTAGAGGTGTAGCTATCTGGTGATGGTAATGGTGTAGCTACATGGTGATGGTAGAGGTGTAGTTACCTGCTGATGGTAGTGATGTAGCCACCTGGTGAGTGGAGTGGTGTAGCTATCTGGTGATGTTAGTGGTGTAGCCACCTGGTGATGGTAGTGGTGTAGCTACCTGGTGATGGTAGTGGTGCAGCCACCTGGTGATGGTAGTGGTGTAGCCACCTGGTGATAGTACTGGTGTAGTTACCTGGTGATGGTACTGGTGTAGTTACCTGGTGATGGTTGTTGTGTAGCCACCTAGTGATGGTATTGGTGTAGCCACCTGGTGATGGTAGTGGTGTAGCTAACTGGTGATGGCTGTGGTGTAGCCACCTGGTGATGGTAGTGGTGTAGCCACCTGATGATGGTAGTGTTGTAGCTACCTGGTGATAGTAGTGGTGTAGCCATTTCGTGATATTAGTGGAGTAGCCACCAGGTAATGGTAGTTTAGTAGCCACCTGGTGATGGTAGTGGTGTAGCCACCTGCTGATGGTAGTGGTGTAGCTACTTGATGATGGTAGTGGTGTAGATCTATGATGGTAGTGGTGTAGCCACCTGGTGATGGTAGTGGTGTAGCCACCTGGTGATGGTAGTAGTGTAGCTACCTCGTGATGGTAGTGGTGTAGCAACCTGGTGATGGTAGTGGTGAAGCCCCCTATTGATGGTATTGGTGGAGCTACCTGGTGATGGTAGTGGTGTAGCCACCTGGTGAGGGTAGTGGTGTAGCTACCTAGTGATGGTAGTGGTGTAGCCACCTGGTGATAGTAGTGGTATAGCTACTTGGTGATAGTAGTGGTATAGCCACCTGGTGATGGTAGTGGTGTAGCCACCTGGTGATGGTAGTGATGTAGCTTCCTGGTGATAGTAGTGGTGTAGCCACCTGGAAAAGGTAGTGGTGTAGCTATCTGGTGATGTTAGTTGTGTAGTTACCTGGTGATGGTAATGGTGCAGTTTCCTGGTGATGGTAGTGGTGTAGTTACCTGGTTATGGTAGTGGTGTAGCCACCTGGTGATAGTAGGGATGTGGCCACCTGGTGATGGTAGTGGTGTAGCTACCTGGTGATGGTAGTGGTGTAGCTACCTGGTGATGGTAGTGGTGTAGCTACCTGGTGATGGTAGTGATGCAGCCACCTGGTGATGGTTGTGGTGTTGCCACCTGGTGATAGTACTGGTGTAGTTACCTGGTGATGGTACTGGTGTAGTTACCTGGTGATGATAGTGGTGTAGCCACCTGGTGATGGTAGTGGTGTAGCTAACTGGTGATGGCTGTGGTGTAGTCACCTATTGATGGTAGTGGTGTAGCCACCTGGTGATGGTAAGGTGTAGCTACCTGGTGATGGTAGTGGTGTAGCCACCTGCTGATGGTAGTGGTGTAGCTACCTGGTGATGGTAGAGGTGTAGTTACATGGTGATGGTAGTGGTGTAGCCACCTGGTGATAGTTCTGGTGTAGTTACCTGGTGATGGTACTGGTGTAGTTACCTGGTGATGGTAGTGTTGTAGCTACCTGGTGATGGTAGTAGTGTAGCTGCCTGGTGATGGTAGTGGTGTAGCTACCTGGTGATGGTTGTGGTGTAGCTACCTGGTGAAGGTAGTGGTTTAGCCACCAGGTGATGGTAGTGGTGTATCTACCTGGTGATGGTAGTGGTGTAGCTACCTGGTGATTGTAGTGGTGTAGCTACCAGGTGATATTTGTGGTGTTGCTACCTGGTGATAATAGTGGTGTAGTTACCTAGTGATGGTAGTTTTGTAGCTACCTGGTGATGGTAGAGGTGTAGCAACCTTGTGATGGTAGTGGTGTAGCTACCTGGTGATGGTAGAGGTGTAGTTACATGGTGATGGTAGTGGTGTAGCCACCTGGTGATAGTTCTGGTGTAGTTACCTGGTGATGGTACTGGTGTAGTTACCTGGTGATGGTAGTGTTGTAGCTACCTGGTGATGGTAGTAGTGTAGCTGCCTGGTGGTGGTAGTGGTGTAGCTACCTGGTGATGGTATTGGTGTAGCCACCTGGTGATGGTAGTGGTGTAGCCACCTGCTGAGTGGAGTGGTGTAGCTATCTGGTGACGTTAGTGGTGTAGCCACCTGGTGATGGTAGTGGTGTAGCCACCTGGTGATGGTAGTGGTGTATCTACCTGGTGATGGTAGTGGTGTAGCTACCTGGTGATTGTAGTGGTGTAGCTACCAGGTGATATTAGTGGTGTTGCTACCTGGTGATAATAGTGGTGTAGTTACCTAGTGATGGTAGTTTTGTAGCTACCTGGTGATGGTAGAGGTGTAGCAACCTTGTGATGGTAGTGGTGTAGCTACCTGGTGATAGTAGTGGTGTAGCTACCTGGTGATGGTAGTGGTGTAGCCACCTGGTGATGGTAGTGGTGTACCTACCTGGTGATGGTAGTGGTGTAGCTACATGGTGATGGTAAAGGTGTAGTTACATGTTGATGGTTGTGGTGTACCTACCTGGTGATGGGAGTGGTGTAGCCACCTGGTGATGGTAGTGGTGTAGCTACCTGGTGATGGTAGTGGTGTGGCCACCTGGTGATGATAGTGGAGTGGTTACCTGGTGATGGTAGTGGTGTAGCCACCTGGTGATGGTAGTGGTGTAGCTACCTGGTGATGGTAGTGGTGCAGCCACCTGGTAATGGTAATGGTGTAGCCACCTGGTGATAGTACTGGTGTAGTTACCTGGTGATGGTACTGGTGTAGTTATCTGGTGATGTTTGTGGTGTAGCCACCTAGTGATGGTATTGGTGTAGCCACCTGGTGTTGTTAGTGGTGCAGCTAACTGGTGATGGCTGTGGTGTAGCCACCTTTTGATGGTAGTAGTGTAGCCACCTGGTGATGGTAGTGGTGTAGACAGCTGGTGATGGTAGTGGTGTAGCTAACTGCTGATGGTAGTGATGTAGCCACCTGGTGATGGTAGTGGTGTAGCTACATGGTGATGGTAGTGGTGTAGCGACCTGGTGGTGGTAGTGGTGTAGCCACCTGGTGATGGTAGTGGTATAGACAGCTGGTGATGGTAGTGGTGTAGCCACCTGGTGATTTTAGTGGTGTAGCCACCTGGTGATGGTAGTGGTGTAACTATCCTGTGATGGTAGTGGTGTAGCGACCTGGTGGTGGTAGTGGTGTAGCTACCTGGTGATGGTATTGGTGTAGCTACCTGGTGATGGTAGTGGTGTAGCCACCTGCTGAGTGGAGTGGTGTAGCTATCTGGTGACGTTAGTGGTGTAGCCACCTGGTGATGGTAGTGGTGTAGCCACCTGGTGATGGTAGTGGTGTAGCCACCTGGTGATGGTAGTGGCGTAGCCACCTGGTGATGGTAGTGGTGTAGACACCTGGTGATGGTAGTGGTGTAGCTACATGGTGATGGTAGAGGTGTAGCTATCTGGTGATGGTAATGGTGTAGCTACATGGTGATGGTAGAGGTGTAGTTACCTGCTGATGGTAGTGATGTAGCCACCTGGTGAGTGGAGTGGTGTAGCTATCTGGTGATGTTAGTGGTGTAGCCACCTGGTGATGGTAGTGGTGTAGCTACCTGGTGATGGTAGTGGTGCAGCCACCTGGTGATGGTAGTGGTGTAGCCACCTGGTGATAGTACTGGTGTAGTTACCTGGTGATGGTACTGGTGTAGTTACCTGGTGATGGTTGTTGTGTAGCCACCTAGTGATGGTATTGGTGTAGCCACCTGGTGATGGTAGTGGTGTAGCTAACTGGTGATGGCTGTGGTGTAGCCACCTGGTGATGGTAGTGGTGTAGCCACCTGATGATGGTAGTGTTGTAGCTACCTGGTGATAGTAGTGGTGTAGCCATTTCGTGATATTAGTGGAGTAGCCACCAGGTAATGGTAGTTTAGTAGCCACCTGGTGATGGTAGTGGTGTAGCCACCTGCTGATGGTAGTGGTGTAGCTACTTGATGATGGTAGTGGTGTAGATCTATGATGGTAGTGGTGTAGCCACCTGGTGATGGTAGTGGTGTAGCCACCTGGTGATGGTAGTAGTGTAGCTACCTCGTGATGGTAGTGGTGTAGCAACCTGGTGATGGTAGTGGTGAAGCCCCCTATTGATGGTATTGGTGGAGCTACCTGGTGATGGTAGTGGTGTAGCCACCTGGTGAGGGTAGTGGTGTAGCTACCTAGTGATGGTAGTGGTGTAGCCACCTGGTGATAGTAGTGGTATAGCTACTTGGTGATAGTAGTGGTATAGCCACCTGGTGATGGTAGTGGTGTAGCCACCTGGTGATGGTAGTGATGTAGCTTCCTGGTGATAGTAGTGGTGTAGCCACCTGGAAAAGGTAGTGGTGTAGCTATCTGGTGATGTTAGTTGTGTAGTTACCTGGTGATGGTAATGGTGCAGTTTCCTGGTGATGGTAGTGGTGTAGTTACCTGGTTATGGTAGTGGTGTAGCCACCTGGTGATAGTAGGGATGTGGCCACCTGGTGATGGTAGTGGTGTAGCTACCTGGTGATGGTAGTGGTGTAGCTACCTGGTGATGGTAGTGGTGTAGCTACCTGGTGATGGTAGTGATGCAGCCACCTGGTGATGGTTGTGGTGTTGCCACCTGGTGATAGTACTGGTGTAGTTACCTGGTGATGGTACTGGTGTAGTTACCTGGTGATGATAGTGGTGTAGCCACCTGGTGATGGTAGTGGTGTAGCTAACTGGTGATGGCTGTGGTGTAGTCACCTATTGATGGTAGTGGTGTAGCCACCTGGTGATGGTAAGGTGTAGCTACCTGGTGATGGTAGTGGTGTAGCCACCTGCTGATGGTAGTGGTGTAGCTACCTGGTGATGGTAGAGGTGTAGTTACATGGTGATGGTAGTGGTGTAGCCACCTGGTGATAGTTCTGGTGTAGTTACCTGGTGATGGTACTGGTGTAGTTACCTGGTGATGGTAGTGTTGTAGCTACCTGGTGATGGTAGTAGTGTAGCTGCCTGGTGATGGTAGTGGTGTAGCTACCTGGTGATGGTTGTGGTGTAGCTACCTGGTGAAGGTAGTGGTTTAGCCACCAGGTGATGGTAGTGGTGTATCTACCTGGTGATGGTAGTGGTGTAGCTACCTGGTGATTGTAGTGGTGTAGCTACCAGGTGATATTTGTGGTGTTGCTACCTGGTGATAATAGTGGTGTAGTTACCTAGTGATGGTAGTTTTGTAGCTACCTGGTGATGGTAGAGGTGTAGCAACCTTGTGATGGTAGTGGTGTAGCTACCTGGTGATAGTAGTGGTGTAGCTACCTGGTGATTTTAGTGGTGTAGCGACCTGGTGATGGTAGTGGTGTAGCTACCTGGTGATGGTAGTGGTGTAGCGACCTGGTGATGGTAGTGGTGTACCTACCTGGTGATGGTAGTGGTGTAGCTACATGGTGATGGTAAAGGTGTAGTTACATGTTGATGGTTGTGGTGTACCTACCTGGTGATGGGAGTGGTGTAGCCACCTGGTGATGGTAGTGGTGTAGCTACCTGGTGATGGTAGTGGTGTGGCCACCTGGTGATGATAGTGGAGTGGTTACCTGGTGATGGTAGTGGTGTAGCCACCTGGTGATGGTAGTGGTGTAGCTACCTGGTGATGGTAGTGGTGCAGCCACCTGGTGATGGTAATGGTGTAGCCACCTGGTGATAGTACTGGTGTAGTTACCTGGTGATGGTACTGGTGTAGTTATCTGGTGATGTTTGTGGTGTAGCCACCTAGTGATGGTATTGGTGTAGCCACCTGGTGTTGTTAGTGGTGCAGCTAACTGGTGATGGCTGTGGTGTAGCCACCTTTTGATGGTAGTAGTGTAGCCACCTGGTGATGGTAGTGGTGTAGACAGCTGGTGATGGTAGTGGTGTAGCTAACTGCTGATGGTAGTGATGTAGCCACCTGGTGATGGTAGTGGTGTAGCTACATGGTGATGGTAGTGGTGTAGCGACCTGGTGGTGGTAGTGGTGTAGCCACCTGGTGATGGTAGTGGTATAGACAGCTGGTGATGGTAGTGGTGTAGCCACCTGGTGATTTTAGTGGTGTAGCCACCTGGTGATGGTAGTGGTGTAGCTATCCTGTGATGGTAGTGGTGTAGCGACCTGGTGGTGGTAGTGGTGTAGCTACCTGGTGATGGTATTGGTGTAGCCACCTGGTGATGGTAGTGGTGTAGCCACCTGCTGAGTGGAGTGGTGTAGCTATCTGGTGACGTTAGTGGTGTAGCCACCTGGTGATGGTAGTGGTGTAGCCACCTGGTGATGGTAGTGGTGTATCTACCTGGTGATGGTAGTGGTGTAGCTACCTGGTGATTGTAGTGATGTAGCTACCAGGTGATATTAGTGGTGTTGCTACCTGGTGATAATAGTGGTGTAGTTACCTAGTGATGGTAGTTTTGTAGCTACCTGGTGATGGTAGAGGTGTAGCAACCTTGTGATGGTAGTGGTGTAGCTACCTGGTGATAGTAGTGGTGTAGCTACCTGGTGATGGTAGTGGTGTAGCCACCTGGTGATGGTAGTGGTGTACCTACCTGGTGATGGTAGTGGTGTAGCTACATGGTGATGGTAAAGGTGTAGTTACATGTTGATGGTTGTGGTGTACCTACCTGGTGATGGGAGTGGTGTAGCCACCTGGTGATGGTAGTGGTGTAGCTACCTGGTGATGGTAGTGGTGTGGCCACCTGGTGATGATAGTGGAGTGGTTACCTGGTGATGGTAGTGGTGTAGCCACCTGGTGATGGTAGTGGTGTAGCTACCTGGTGATGGTAGTGGTGCAGCCACCTGGTAATGGTAATGGTGTAGCCACCTGGTGATAGTACTGGTGTAGTTACCTGGTGATGGTACTGGTGTAGTTATCTGGTGATGTTTGTGGTGTAGCCACCTAGTGATGGTATTGGTGTAGCCACCTGGTGTTGTTAGTGGTGCAGCTAACTGGTGATGGCTGTGGTGTAGCCACCTTTTGATGGTAGTAGTGTAGCCACCTGGTGATGGTAGTGGTGTAGACAGCTGGTGATGGTAGTGGTGTAGCTAACTGCTGATGGTAGTGATGTAGCCACCTGGTGATGGTAGTGGTGTAGCTACATGGTGATGGTAGTGGTGTAGCGACCTGGTGGTGGTAGTGGTGTAGCCACCTGGTGATGGTAGTGGTATAGACAGCTGGTGATGGTAGTGGTGTAGCCACCTGGTGATTTTAGTGGTGTAGCCACCTGGTGATGGTAGTGGTGTAACTATCCTGTGATGGTAGTGGTGTAGCGACCTGGTGGTGGTAGTGGTGTAGCTACCTGGTGATGGTATTGGTGTAGCTACCTGGTGATGGTAGTGGTGTAGCCACCTGCTGAGTGGAGTGGTGTAGCTATCTGGTGACGTTAGTGGTGTAGCCACCTGGTGATGGTAGTGGTGTAGCCACCTGGTGATGGTAGTGGTGTAGCCACCTGGTGATGGTAGTGGCGTAGCCACCTGGTGATGGTAGTGGTGTAGACACCTGGTGATGGTAGTGGTGTAGCTACATGGTGATGGTAGAGGTGTAGCTATCTGGTGATGGTAATGGTGTAGCTACATGGTGATGGTAGAGGTGTAGTTACCTGCTGATGGTAGTGATGTAGCCACCTGGTGAGTGGAGTGGTGTAGCTATCTGGTGATGTTAGTGGTGTAGCCACCTGGTGATGGTAGTGGTGTAGCTACCTGGTGATGGTAGTGGTGCAGCCACCTGGTGATGGTAGTGGTGTAGCCACCTGGTGATAGTACTGGTGTAGTTACCTGGTGATGGTACTGGTGTAGTTACCTGGTGATGGTTGTTGTGTAGCCACCTAGTGATGGTATTGGTGTAGCCACCTGGTGATGGTAGTGGTGTAGCTAACTGGTGATGGCTGTGGTGTAGCCACCTGGTGATGGTAGTGGTGTAGCCACCTGATGATGGTAGTGTTGTAGCTACCTGGTGATAGTAGTGGTGTAGCCATTTCGTGATATTAGTGGAGTAGCCACCAGGTAATGGTAGTTTAGTAGCCACCTGGTGATGGTAGTGGTGTAGCCACCTGCTGATGGTAGTGGTGTAGCTACTTGATGATGGTAGTGGTGTAGATCTATGATGGTAGTGGTGTAGCCACCTGGTGATGGTAGTGGTGTAGCCACCTGGTGATGGTAGTAGTGTAGCTACCTCGTGATGGTAGTGGTGTAGCAACCTGGTGATGGTAGTGGTGAAGCCCCCTATTGATGGTATTGGTGGAGCTACCTGGTGATGGTAGTGGTGTAGCCACCTGGTGAGGGTAGTGGTGTAGCTACCTAGTGATGGTAGTGGTGTAGCCACCTGGTGATAGTAGTGGTATAGCTACTTGGTGATAGTAGTGGTATAGCCACCTGGTGATGGTAGTGGTGTAGCCACCTGGTGATGGTAGTGATGTAGCTTCCTGGTGATAGTAGTGGTGTAGCCACCTGGAAAAGGTAGTGGTGTAGCTATCTGGTGATGTTAGTTGTGTAGTTACCTGGTGATGGTAATGGTGCAGTTTCCTGGTGATGGTAGTGGTGTAGTTACCTGGTTATGGTAGTGGTGTAGCCACCTGGTGATAGTAGGGATGTGGCCACCTGGTGATGGTAGTGGTGTAGCTACCTGGTGATGGTAGTGGTGTAGCTACCTGGTGATGGTAGTGGTGTAGCTACCTAGTGATGGTTGTGGTGTAGCTACCTGGTGATGGTAGAGGTGTAGTTACATGGTGATGGTAGTGGTATAGCTATCTGGTGATGGTAGTAGTGTAGCTGCCTGGTGATGGTAGTAGTGTAGCTACCTGGTGATGGTTGTGGTGTAGCTACCTGGTGAAGGTAGTGGTTTAGCCACCTGGTGATGGTAGTGGTGTATCTACCTGGTGATGGTAGTGGTGTAGCTACCTGGTGATGGTAGTGGTGTAGCTACCTGGTGATGGTAGTGGTGTAGCTACCTGGTGATGGTAGTGGTGTAGCTACTTGGTGATAATAGTGGTATAGTAACCTGGTGATGGTAGTTTTGTACCTACCTGGTGATGGTAATGGTATAGCAAGCTTGTGATGGTAGGGGTGTAGCCTCCTGGTGATAGTAGTGGTGTAGCTACCTGGTGATGGTAGTTGTGTAGCGACCTGGTGATGGTAGTGGTGTAGCTACCTGGTGATGGTAGTGGTGTAGCCACCTGGTGATGGTAGTGGTGTACCTACCTGGTGATAGTAGTGGTGTAGCCACCTGGTGATGTTAGTGGTGTAGCCACCTGGTGATGGTAGTGGTGTAGCTACCTGGTGATTGTAGTGGTGTGGCTACATGGTGATGATAGTGGCGTGGTTACCTGGTGATGGTAGTGGTGTAGCTACCTGGTGATGGTAGTGGTGTAACCACCTGGTGATGGTAGTGCTGTAGCTACCTGGTGATGGTAGTGATGTGGCCACCTGGTGATGATAGTGGTGTGGTTACCTGGTGATGGTAGTGGTGTAGCTACCTGGTGATGGTAGTGGTGTAACTACCTGGTGATGGTAGTGTTGTAGCTACCTGGTGATGGTAGTGGTGTAGCCACCTGGTGATGGTAGTGGTGTAGACACCTGGTGATGGTAGTGGTGTAGCTACATGGTGATGGTAGATGTGTAGTTACCTGCTGATGGTAGTGATGTAGCCACCTGGTGATGGGAGTGGTGTAGCTACCTGGTGATGGTAGTTGTGTAGCGACCTGGTGATGGTAGTGGTGTAGCTACCTGGTGATGGTAGTGGTGTAGCCACCTGGTGAAGGTAGTGGTGTACCTACCTGGTGATAGTAGTGGTGTAGCCACCTGGTGATGGTAGTGGTGTAGCCACCTGGTGATGGTAGTGGTGTAGCTACATGGTGATGGTAGAGGTGTAGTTACCTGTTGATGGTAGTGATGTAGCCACCTGGTTATGGGAGTGGTGTAGCCACCTGGTTATGGGAGTGGTGTAGCTACCTGGTGATGTTAGTGGTGTAGCCACCTGGTGATGGTAGTGGTGTAGCTACCTGGTGATTGTAGTGGTGTGGCTACATGGTGATGATAGTGGTGTGGTTACCTGGTGATGGTAGTGGTGTAGCTACCTGGTGATGGTAGTGGTGTAACCACCTGGTGATGGTAGTGCTGTAGCTACCTGGTGATGGTAGTGATGTGGCCACCTGGTGATGATAGTGGTGTGGTTACCTGGTGATGGTAGTGGTGTAGCTACCTGGTGATGGTAGTGGTGTAACCACCTGGTGATGGTAGTGTTGTAGCTACCTGGTGATGGTAGTGGTGTAGCCACCTGGTGATGGTAGTGGTGTAGACACCTGGTGATGGTAGTGGTGTAGCTACATGGTGATGGTAGATGTGTAGTTACCTGCTGATGGTAGTGATGTAGCCACCTGGTGATGGGAGTGGTGTAGCTACCTGGTGATGTTAGTGGTGTGGCCACCTGGTGATGGTAGTGGTGCAGCCAACTGGTGATGGTAATGGTGTAGCCACCTGGTGATAGTACTGGTGTAGTTACCTGGTGATGGTACTGGTGTAGTTATCTGGTGATGTGTGTGGTGTTGCCACCTAGTGATGGTATTGGTGTAGCCACCTGGTGATGGTAGTGGTGTAGCCACCTGGTGATGGTAGTGGTGTAGACAGATGGTGATGGTAGTGGTGTTGTTACCTGGTGATGGTAGTGGTGTATCTACCTGGTGATTGTAGTTGTGTAGCCACCTGGTGATTCTAGTGGTGTTGCTACCTGGTGATGGTAGTTGTGTAGCTACCTGGTGATGGTAGTGGTGTTGCCACCTGGTGATGGTAGTGGTGTAGCTACCTGGTGATGGTAGTGGTGTAGGTACCTGGTGAAGGTAGTGGTGTAGTTACTTGGTGATGGTTGTTTTGTAGCTACCTGGTGATGGTATTGGTGTAGCCACCTTGTGATGGTAGTAGTGTAGCCACCTGGTGATGGTAGTGGTGTAGACAGCAACTGATGGTAGTGGTGTAGCCACCTGGTGATGGTAGTGGTGTAGTTACCCTGTAATGGTAGTTTTGTAGCTACCTGGTGATGGAAATGGTGTAGCCACCTTATGATGGTAGTGGTGTAGCCACCTGGCGATGGTAGTGGTGTAGCTTCCTGGTGATGGTAGTGATGTAGCGACCTGGTGATGGTAGTGGTGTAGCTACCTGATGATAGTAGTGGTGTGGCCACCTAGTGATGGTAGTGGTGTTGTTACCTGGTGAAGGTAGTGGTGTAGCTACATGATGATGGTAGTGGTGTAGCTACCTGGTGAAGGTAGTGGTGTAGTTACTTGGTGATGGTTGTTTTGTAGCTACCTGGTGATGGTATTGGTGTAGCCACCTTGTGATGGTAGTAGTGTAGCCACCTGGTGATGGTAGTGGTGTAGACAGCTACTGATGGTAGTGGTGTAGCCACCTGGTGATGGTAGTGGTGTAGTTACCCTGTAATGGTAGTTTTGTAGCTACCTGGTGATGGTAATGGTGTAGCCACCTTATGATGGTAGTGGTGTAGCCACCTGGTGATGGTAGTGGTGTAGCTTCCTGGTGATGGTAGTTATGTAGCGACCTGGTGATGGTAGTGGTGTAGCTACCTGATGATGGTAGTGGTGTGGCCACCTAGTGATGGTAGTGGTGTTTTTACCTGGTGAAGGTAGTGGTGTAGCTACATGATGATGGTAGTGGTGTAGCTACCTGGTGATGGTAGTGTTGTATCCACCTGGTGGTGGTAGTAGTGTAGGTACCTGGAGATGGTAGTGGTGTTGCCACCTGGTGATGGTAGTGGTGTAGCTACCTGGTGATGGTAGCGGTGTAGCTACCTGGTGATGGTAGTGGTGTAGCCACCTGGTGATTGTAGTGATATAGCTACCTGGTGATGGTACTGGTGTACCTACCTGGTGATGGTAGTGGTGTAGCAACCTGGTGATGGTACTGGTGTAGCTACCTGGTGATTGTAGTGGTGTAGCCACCTGGTGATTGTAGTGGTGTAGCCACCTGGTGATGGTAGTGGTGTAGCTACCTGGTGATTGTAGTGGTGTAGCCACCTGGTAATGGTAGTGGTGTAGCTACCTGGTGATTGTAGTGGTGTAGCCATCTGGTGATGGTAGTGGTGTAGCTACCTGGTGATTGTAGTGGTTTATCCACCTGGTGATGGTAGTGGTGTAGCTACCTGGTGATTGTAGTGGTGTAGCCACCTGGTGATGGTAGTGGTGTAGCTACCCGGTGATGGTAGTGGTGTAGCGACCTGGTGATGGTAGTGGTGTAGCTACCTGATGATGGTAGTGGTGTAGCTACATGGTGATGGTAGTGGTGTAGCTACCTGGTGATAGTAGTGGTGTAGCTACCTGGTGATAATAGTGGTGTAGTTACCTACTGATGGTAGTTTTGTAGCTACCTGGTGATGGTAAAGGTGTAGCAACCTTGCGATGGTAGTGGTGTAGCTACCTGGTGATAGTAGTGGTGTAGCTACCTTGTGATGAAAGTGGTGTAGCGACCTGGTGATGGTAGTGGTGTAGCTACCTGGTGTTGGTAGTGGTGTAGCCACCTGGTGATGTAGTGGTGTACGTACCTGGTGATGGTAGTGGTGTAGCCACCTGGTGATGGTAGTGGTGTAGCTACCTGGTGATGGTAAAGGTGTAGTTACATGTTGATGGAAGTGGTGTACCTACCTGGTGATGGGAGTGGTGTAGCTACCTGGTGATGTTAGTGGTGTAGCCACCTGGTGATGGTAGTGGTGTAGCTACCTGGTGATGGTAATGGTGTGGCCACCTGGTGATGATAGTGGTGTGGTTACCTGGTGATGGTAGTGGTGTAGCCACCTGGTGATAGTAGCGATGTGGCCACCTGGTGATGGTAGTGGTGTAGCTACCTGGTGATGGTAGTGGTGTAGCTACCTGGTGATGGTAGTGGTGTATCTACCTGGTGATGGTAGTGGTGTAGCCACCGGCTGATGGTAGTGGTGTAGCTACCTAGTGATGGTTGTGGTGTAGCTACCTGGTGATGGTAGTGGTGTAGCGACCTGGTGATGGTAGTGGTGTAGCTACCTGATGATGGTAGTGGTATAGCGACCTGGTGATGGTAGTGGTGTAGCTACCTGATGATGGTAGTGGTGTAGCTACCTGGTGATGGTAGTGGTGTAGCTACCTGGTGATGGTAGTGGTGTAGCTACCTGGTGATAATAGTGGTGTAGTTACCTAGTGATGGTAGTTTTGTAGCTACCTGGTGATGGTAAAGGTGTAGCAACCTTGTGATGGTAGTGGTGTAGCTACCTGGTGATAGTAGTGGTGTAGCTACCTGGTGATGAAAGTGGTGTAGCGACCTGGTGATGGTAGTGTTGTATCCACCTGATGGTGGTAGCAGTGTAGCTACCTGGAGATGGTAGTAGTGTTGCCACATGGTGATGGTAGTGGTGTAGCTACCTGGTGATGGTAGCGGTGTAGCTACCTGGTGATGGTAGTGGTGTAGCCACCTGGTGATTGTAGTGATATAGCTACTTGGTGATGGTACTGGTGTACCTACCTGGTGATGGTAGTGGTGTAGCAACCTGGTGATGGTACTGGTGTAGCTACCTGGTGATTGTAGTGGTGTAGCCACCTGGTGATGGTAGTGGTGTAGCTACCTGGTGATTGTAGTGGTGTAGCCACCTGGTGATGGTAGTGGTGTAGCTACATGATTATGGTAGTGGTGTAGCTACCTGGTGATGGTAGTGTTGTATCCACCTGATGGTGGTAGCAGTGTAGCTACCTGGAGATGGTAGTAGTGTTGCCACATGGTGATGGTAGTGGTGTAGCTACCTGGTGATGGTAGCGGTGTAGCTACCTGGTGATGGTAGTGGTGTAGCCACCTGGTGATTGTAGTGATATAGCTACTTGGTGATGGTACTGGTGTACCTACCTGGTGATGGTAGTGGTGTAGCAACCTGGTGATGGTACTGGTGTAGCTACCTGGTGATTGTAGTGGTGTAGCCACCTGGTGATGGTAGTGGTGTAGCTACCTGGTGATTGTAGTGGTGTAGCCACCTGGTGATGGTAGTGGTGTAGCTACCTGGTGATTGTAGTGGGGTAGCCACCTGGTGATGGTAGTGGTGTAGCTACCTGGTGATTGTAGTGGTGTAGCCAGCTGGTGATGGTAGTGGTGTAGCTACCTGGTGATTGTAGTGGTGTATCCACCTGGTGATGGTAGTGGTGTAGCTACCTGGTGATTGTATTGGTGTAGCTACCTGGTGATGGTAGTGGTGTAGCTACCCGGTGATGGTAGTGGTGTAGCGACCTGGTGATGGTAGTGGTGTAGCTACCTGATGATGGTAGTGGTCTAGCGACCTGGTGATGGTAGTGCTGTAGCTACCTGATGATGGTAGTGGTGTAGCTACCTGGTGATGGTTAGTGGTGTAGCTACCTGGTGATGGTAGTGGTGTAGCTACCTGGTGATAATAGTGGTGTAGCAACCTGGTGATAGTAGTGGTGTAGCTACCTGGTGATGAAAGTGGTGTAGCGACCTGGTGATGGTAGTGGTGTAGCTACCTGGTGATGGTAGTGGTGTAGCCACCTAGTGATGTAGTGGTGTACCTACCTGGTGATGGTTGTGGTGTAGCCACCTGGTGATGGTAGTGGTGTAGCCACCTGGTGATGGTAGTGGTGTACCTACCTGGTGATGGTAGTGGTGTAGCCACCTGGTGATGGTAGTGGTGTAGCCACCTGGTGATGGTAGTGGTGTAGCCACCTGGTGATAGTAGCGATGTGGCCACCTGGTGATGGTAGTGGTGTAGCTACCTGGTGATGGTAGTGGTGTAGCCACCTGGTGATGGTAGTGGTGTATCTACCTGGTGATGGTAGTGGTGTAGCCACCGGCTGATGGTAGTGGTGTAGCTACCTAGTGATGGTTGTGGTGTAGCTACCTGGTGATGGTAGAGGTGTAGTTACATGGTGATGGTAGTGGTGTAGCTATCTGGTGATGGTAGTAGTGTAGCTACCTGGTGATGGTAGTGGTGTAGCTACCTGGTGATGGTTGTAGTGTAGCTACCTGGTGAAGGTAGTGGTTTAGCCACCTGGTGATGGTAGTGGTGTATCTACCTGGTGATGGTAGTGGTGTAGCTACCTAGTGATGGTAGTGGTGTAGCTACCTGGTGATGGTAGTGGTGTAGCTACCTGGTGATAATAGTGGTGTAGTTACCTAGTGATGGTAGTTTTGTAGCTACCTGGTGATGGTAAAGGTGTAGCAACCTTGTGATGGTAGTGGTGTAGCTACCTGGTGATAGTAGTGGTGTAGCTACCTGGTGATGAAAGTGGTGTAGCGACCTGGTGATGGTAGTGGTGTAGCTACCTGGTGATGGTATTGGTGTAGCCACCTGCTGATGTAGTGGTGTACCTTCCTGGTGATGGTAGTGATGTAGCGACCTGGTGATGGTAGTGGTGTAGCTACCTGATGATGGTAGTGGTGTGGCCACCTAGTGATGGTAGTGGTGTTGTTACCTGGTGAAGGTAGTGGTGTAGCTACATGATTATGGTAGTGGTGTAGCTACCTGGTGATGGTAGTGTTGTATCCACCTGATGGTGGTAGCAGTGTAGCTACCTGGAGATGGTAGTAGTGTTGCCACATGGTGATGGTAGTGGTGTAGCTACCTGGTGATGGTAGCGGTGTAGCTACCTGGTGATGGTAGTGGTGTAGCCACCTGGTGATTGTAGTGATATAGCTACTTGGTGATGGTACTGGTGTACCTACCTGGTGATGGTAGTGGTGTAGCAACCTGGTGATGGTACTGGTGTAGCTACCTGGTGATTGTAGTGGTGTAGCCACCTGGTGATGGTAGTGGTGTAGCTACCTGGTGATTGTAGTGGTGTAGCCACCTGGTGATGGTAGTGGTGTAGCTACCTGGTGATTGTAGTGGGGTAGCCACCTGGTGATGGTAGTGGTGTAGCTTACCTGGTGATTGTAGTGGTGTAGCCAGCTGGTGATGGTAGTGGTGTAGCTACCTGGTGATTGTAGTGGTGTATCCACCTGGTGATGGTAGTGGTGTAGCTACCTGGTGATTGTATTGGTGTAGCTACCTGGTGATGGTAGTGGTGTAGCTACCCGGTGATGGTAGTGGTGTAGCGACCTGGTGATGGTAGTGGTGTAGCTACCTGATGATGGTAGTGGTCTAGCGACCTGGTGATGGTAGTGCTGTAGCTACCTGATGATGGTAGTGGTGTAGCTACCTGGTGATGGTTGTGGTGTAGCTACCTGGTGATGGTAGTGGTGTAGCTACCTGGTGATAATAGTGGTGTAGCAACCTGGTGATAGTAGTGGTGTAGCTACCTGGTGATGAAAGTGGTGTAGCGACCTGGTGATGGTAGTGGTGTAGCTACCTGGTGATGGTAGTGGTGTAGCCACCTAGTGATGTAGTGGTGTACCTACCTGGTGATGGTTGTGGTGTAGCCACCTGGTGATGGTAGTGGTGTAGCCACCTGGTGATGGTAGTGGTGTACCTACCTGGTGATGGTAGTGGTGTAGCCACCTGGTGATGGTAGTGGTGTAGCCTACCTGGTGATGGTAGTGGTGTAGCCACCTGGTGATAGTAGCGATGTGGCCACCTGGTGATGGTAGTGGTGTAGCTACCTGGTGATGGTAGTGGTGTAGCCACCTGGTGATGGTAGTGGTGTATCTACCTGGTGATGGTAGTGGTGTAGCCACCGGCTGATGGTAGTGGTGTAGCTACCTAGTGATGGTTGTGGTGTAGCTACCTGGTGATGGTAGAGGTGTAGTTACATGGTGATGGTAGTGGTGTAGCTCTCTGGTGATGGTAGTAGTGTAGCTACCTGGTGATGGTAGTGGTGTAGCTTCCTGGTGATGGTTGTGGTGTAGCTACCTGGTGAAGGTAGTGGTTTAGCCACCTGGTGATGGTAGTGGTGTATCTACCTGGTGATGGTAGTGGTGTAGCTACCTAGTGATGGTAGTGGTGTAGCTACCTGGTGATGGTAGTGGTGTAGCTACCTGGTGATAATAGTGGTATAGTAACCTGGTGATGGTAGTTTTGTACCTACCTGGTGATGGTAATGGTATAGCAAGCTTGTGATGGTAGTTGTGTAGCGACCTGGTGATGGTAGTGGTGTAGCTACCTGGTGATGGTAGTGGTGTAGCGACCTGGTGATGGTAGTTGTGTAGCTACCTGATGATGGTAGTGGTGTAGCGACCTGGTGATGGTAGTGGTGTAGCTACCTGATGATGGTAGTCGTGTAGCTACCTGGTGATGGTAGTGGTGTAGCTACCTGGTGATAATAGTGGTGTAGTTACCTAGTGATGGTAGTTTTGTAGCTACCTGGTGATGGTAAAGGTGTAGCAACCTTGTGATGGTAGTGGTGTAGCTACCTGGTGATAGTAGTGGTGTAGCTTCCTGGTGATGAAAGTGGTGTAGCGACATGGTGATGGTAGTGGTGTAGCTACCTGGTGATGGTATTGGTGTAGCCACCTGGTGAAGTAGTGGTGTAGCTTCCTGGTGATGGTAGTGATCTAGCGACCTGGTGATGGTAGTGGTGTAGCTACCTGATGATGGTAGTGGTGTGGCCACTAGTGATGGTAGTGGTGTTTTACCTGGAGAAGGTAGTGGTGTAGCTACATGATGATGGTAGTGGTGTAGCTACCTGGTGATGGTAGTGGTGTATCCACCTGGTGGTGGTAGTAGTGTAGCTACCTGGAGATGGTAGTGGTGTTGCCACATGGTGATGGTAGTGGTGTAGCTACCTGGTGATGGTAGCGGTGTAGCTACCTGGTGACTGGTAGTGGTGTAGCCACCTGGTGATTGTAGTGATATAGCTACTTGGTGATGGTACTGGTGTACCTACCTGGTGATGGTAGTGGTGTAGCAACCTGGTGATGGTTCTGGTGTAGCTACCTGGTGATTGTAGTGGTGTAGCCACCTGGTGATGGTAGTGGTGTAGCTACCTGGTGATTGTAGTGGTGTAGCCACCTGGTGATGGTAGTGGTGTAGCTACCTGGTGATTGTAGTGGTGTAGCCACCTGGTGATGGTAGTGGTGTAGCTACCTGGTGATTGTAGTGGTGTAGCCACCTGGTGATGGTAGTGGTGTAGCTACCTGGTGATTGTAGTGGTGTATCCACCTGGTGATGGTAGTGATGTAGCTACCTGGTGATTGTATTGGTGTAGCTACCTGGTGATGGTAGTGGTGTAGCTACCCGGTGATGGTAGTGGTGTAGCGACCTGGTGATGGTAGTGGTGTAGCTACCTGATGATGGTAGTGGTCTAGCGACCTGGAGATGGTAGTGCTGTAGCTACCTGATGATGGTAGTGGTGTAGCTACCTGGTGATGGTAGTGGTGTAGCTACCTGGTGATGGTAGTGGTGTAGCTACCTGGTGATAATAGTGGTGTAGCTACCTGGTGATAGTAGTGGTGTAGCTACCTGGTGATGGTAGTGGTGTAGGTACCTGGTGATGGTAGTGGTGTAGCTACCTGGTGATGGTAGTGGTGTAGCAACCTAGTGATGTAGTGGTGTACCTACCTGGTGATGGTAGTGGTGTAGCCACCTGGTGATGGTAGTGGTGTAGCTACCTGGTGATGGTAGTGGTGTAGCCTACCTGGTGATGGTAGTAGTGTAGCTACCTGGTGATGGTAGTGGTGTAGCTACCTGGTGATGGTTGTGGTGTAGCTACCTGGTGATGGTAGTGGTGTAGCTACCTGGTGATAATAGTGGTATAGTAACCTGGTGATGGTAGTTTTGTACCTACCTGGTGATGGTAATGGTATAGCAAGCTTGTGATGGTAGTGGTGTAGCCTCCTGGTGATAGTAGTGGTGTAGCTACCTGGTGATGGTAGTTGTGTAGCGACATGGTGATGGTAGTGGAGTAGCTACCTGGTGATGGTAGTGGTGTAGCGACCTGGTGATGGTAGTTGTGTAGCTACCTGATGATGGTAGTGGTGTAGCGACCTGGTGATGGTAGTGGTGTAGCTACCTGATGATGGTAGTCGTGTAGCTACCTGGTGATGGTAGTGGTGTAGCTACCTGGTGATGGTAGTGGTGTAGCTACCTGGTGATAATAGTGGTGTAGTTACCTAGTGATGGTAGTTTTGTAGCTACCTGGTGATGGTAAAGGTGTAGCAACCTTGTGATGGTAGTGGTGTAGCTACTTGGTGATAGTAGTGGTGTAGCTACCTGGTGATGAAAGTGGTGTAGCGACCTGGTGATGGTAGTGGTGTAGCTACCTGGTGATGGTATTGGTGTAGCCACCTGGTGATGTAGTGGTGTAGCTTCCTGGTGATGGTAGTGATGTAGCGACCTGGTGATGGTAGTGGTGTAGCTACCTGATGATGGTAGTGGTGTGGCCACCTAGTGATGGTAGTGGTGTTGTTACCTGGTGAAGGTAGTGGTGTAGCTACATGATGATGGTAGTGGTGTAGCTACCTGGTGATGGTAGTGTTGTATCCACCTGGTGGTGGTAGTAGTGTAGCTACCTGGAGATGGTAGTGGTGTTGCCACATGGTGATGGTAGTGGTGTAGCTACCTGGTGATGGTAGCGGTGTAGCTACCTGGTGATGGTAGTGGTGTAGCCACCGGGTGATTGTAGTGATATAGCTACTTGGTGATGGTACTGGTGTACCTACCTGGTGATGGTAGTGGTGTAGCAACCTGGTGATGGTTCTGGTGTAGCTACCTGGTGATTGTAGTGGTGTAGCCACCTGGTGATGGTAGTGGTGTAGCTACCTGGTGATTGTAGTGGTGTAGCCACCTGGTGATGGTAGTGGTGTAGCTACCTGTTGATTGTAGTGGTGTAGCCACCTGGTGTTGGTAGTGGTGTAGCTTCCAGGTGATTGTAGTGGTGTAGCCACCTGGTGATGGTAGTGGTGTAGCTACCTGGTGATTGTAGTGGTGTATCCACCTGGTGATGGTAGTGGTGTAGCTACCTGGTGATTGTATTGGTGTAGCTACCTGGTGATGGTAGTGGTGTAGCTACCCGGTGATGGTAGTGGTGTAGCGACCTGGTGATGGTAGTGATGTAGCTACCTGATGATGGTAGTGGTCTAGCGACCTGGTGATGGTAGTGCTGTAGCTACCTGATGATGGTAGTGGTGTAGCTACCTGGTGATGGTAGTGGTGTAGCTACCTGGTGATGGTAGTGGTGTAGCTACCTGGTGATAATAGTGGTGTAGCTACCTGGTGATAGTAGTGGTGTAGCTACCTGGTGATGAAAGTTGTGTAGGGACCTGGTGATGGTAGTGGTGTAGCTACCTGGTGATGGTAGTGGTGTAGCCACCTAGTGATGTAGTGGTGTACCTACCTGGTGATGGTAGTGCTGTAGCCACCTGGTGATGGTAGTGGTGTAGCCACCTGGTGATGGTAGTGGTGTACCTACCTGGTGATGGTAGTGGTGTAGCCACCTGGTGATGTAGTGGTGTACCTACCTGGTGATGGTAGTGGTGTAGCCACCTGGTGATGGTAGTGGTGTAGCTACATGGTGATGGTAAAGGTGTAGTTACATGTTGATGGAAGTGGTGTACCTACCTGGTGATGGGAGTGATGTAGCTACCTGGTGATGTTAGTGGTGTAGCCACCTGGTGATGGTAGTGGTGTAGCTACCTGGTGATGGTAGTGGTGTAGCTACCTGATGATGGTAGTGGTATAGCGACCTGGTGATGGTAGTGGTGTAGCTACCTGATGATGGTAGTGGTGTAGCGACCTGGTGATGGTAGTGGTGTAGCTTCCTGATGATGGTAGTGGTATAGCGACCTGGTGATGGTAGTGGTGTAGCTACCTGATGATGGTAGTGGTGTTGCTACCTGGTGATGGTAGTGGTGTAGCTACCTGGTGATAATAGTGGTGTAGTTACCTAGTGATGGTAGTTTTGTTGCTACCTGGTGATGGTAAAGGTGTAGCAACCTTGTGATGGTAGTGGTGTAGCTACCTGGTGATTGTAGTGGTGTAGCTACCTGGTGATGAAAGTGGTGTAGCGACCTGGTGATGGTAGTGGTGTAGCTACCTGGTGATGGTATTGGTGTAGCCACCTGGTGATGTAGTGGTGTACCTTCCTGGTGATGGTAGTGATGTAGCGACCTGGTGATGGTAGTTAGTGGTGTAGCTACCTGATGATGGTAGTGGTGTGGCCACCTAGTGATGGTAGTGGTGTTGTTACCTGGTGAAGGTAGTGGTGTAGCTACATGATTATGGTAGTGGTGTAGCTACCTGGTGATGGTAGTGTTGTATCCACCTGATGGTGGTAGTAGTGTAGCTACCTGGAGATGGTAGTGGTGTTGCCACTTGGTGATGGTAGTGGTGTAGCTACCTGGTGATGGTAGCGGTGTAGCTACCTGGTGATGGTAGTGGTGTAGCCACCTGGTGATTGTAGTGATATAGCTACTTGGTGATGGTACTGGTGTACCTACCTGGTGATGGTAGTAGTGTAGCAACCTGGTGATGGTACTGGTGTAGCTACCTGGTGATTGTAGTGGTGTAGCCACCTGGTGATGGTAGTGGTGTAGCTACCTGGTGATTGTAGTGGTGTAGCCACCTGGTGATGGTAGTGGTGTAGCTACCTGGTGATTGTAGTGGGGTAGCCACCTGGTGATGGTAGTGGTGTAGCTACCTGGTGATTGTAGTGGTGTAGCCACCTGGTGATGGTAGTGGTGTAGCTACCTGGTGATTGTAGTGGTGTATCCACCTGGTGATGGTAGTGGTGTAGCTACCCGGTGATGGTAGTGGTGTAGCGACCTGGTGATGGTAGTGGTGTTGCTACCTGATGATGGTAGTGGTCTAGCGACCTGGTGATGGTAGTGCTGTAGCTACCTGATGATGGTAGTGGTGTAGCTACCTGGTGATGGTAGTGGTGTAGCTACCTGGTGATGGTAGTGGTGTAGCTACCTGGTGATAATAGTGGTGTAGCAACCTGATGATAGTAGTGGTGTAGCTACCTGGTGATGAAAGTGGTGTAGCGACCTGGTGATGGTAGTGGTGTAGCTACCTGGTGATGGTAGTGGTGTAGCCACCTAGTGATGTAGTGGTGTAGCTACCTGGTGATGGTAGTGGTGTAGCTACCTGGTGATAATAGTGGTGTAGCAACCTGATGATAGTAGTGGTGTAGCTACCTGGTGATGAAAGTGGTGTAGCGACCTGGTGATGGTAGTGGTGTAGCTACCTGGTGATGGTAGTGGTGTAGCCACCTAGTGATGTAGTGGTGTACCTACCTGGTGATGGTTGTGGTGTAGCCACCTGGTGATGGTTGTGGTGTAGCCACCTGGTGATGGTAGTGGTGTACCTACCTGGTGATGGTAGTGGTGTAGCCACCTGGTGATGGTAGTGGTGTAGCCACCTGGTGATGGTAGTGGTGTAGCTACATGGTGATGGTAAAGGTGTAGTTACATGTTGATGGTAGTGGTGTACCTACCTGGTGATGGGAGTGGTGTAGCTACCTGGTGATGTTAGTGGTGTAGCCACCTGGTGATGGTAGTGGTGTAGCTACCTGGTGATGGTAGTGGTGTGGCCACCTGGTGATGATAGTGGTGTGGTTACCTGGTGATGGTAGTGGTGTAGCCACCTGGTGATAGTAGCGATGTGGCCACCTGGTGATGGTAGTGGTGTAGCTACCTGGTGATGGTAGTGGTGTAGCCACCTGGTGATGGTAGTGGTGTATCTACCTGGTGATGGTAGTGGTGTAGCCACCGGCTGATGGTAGTGGTGTAGCTACCTAGTGATGGTTGTGGTGTAGCTACCTGATGATGGTAGAGGTGTAGTTACATGGTGATGGTAGTGGTGTAGCTATCTGGTGATGGTAGTAGTGTAGCTACCTTGTGATGGTAGTGGTGTAGCTACCTGGTGATGGTTGTGGTGTTGCTACCTGGTGATGGTAGTGGTGTAGCTACCTGGTGATAATAGTGGTATAGTAACCTGGTGATGGTAGTTTTGTACCTACCTGGTGATGGTAATGGTATAGCAAGCTTGTGATGGTAGTAGTGTAGCTACCTGGTGATGGTATTGGTGTAGCCACCTGGTGATGTAGTGGTGTAGCTTCCTGGTGATGGTAGTGATGTAGCGACCTGGTGATGGTAGTGGTGTAGCTACCTGATGATGGTAGTGGTGTGGCCACCTAGTGATGGTAGTGGTGTTGTTACCTGGTGAAGGTAGTGGTGTAGCTACATGATGATGGTAGTGGTGTAGCTACCTGGTGATGGTAGTGTTGTATCCACCTGGTGGTGGTAGTAGTGTAGCTACCTGGAGATGGTAGTGGTGTTGCCACATGGTGATGGTAGTGGTGTAGCTACCTGGTGATGGTAGCGGTGTAGCTACCTGGTGATGGTAGTGGTGTAGCCACCTGGTGATTGTAGTGATATAGCTACTTGGTGATGGTACTGGTGTACCTACCTGGTGATGGTAGTGGTGTAGCAACCTGGTGATGGTACTGGTGTAGCTACCTGGTGATTGTAGTGGTGTAGCCACCTGGTGATGGTAGTGGTGTAGCTACCTGGTGATGGTAGTGTTGTATCCACCTGGTGGTGGTAGTAGTGTAGCTACCTGGAGATGGTAGTGGTGTTGCCACATGGTGATGGTAGTGGTGCAGCTACCTGGTGATGGTAGCGGTGTAGCTACCTGGTGATGGTAGTGGTGTAGCCACCTGGTGATTGTAGTGATATAGCTACTTGGTGATGGTACTGGTGTACCTACCTGGTGATGGTAGTGGTGTAGCAACCTGGTGATGGTAGTGGTGTAGCTACCTGGTGATGGTAGTGGTGTGGCCACCTGGTGATGATAGTGGTGTGGTTACCTGGTGATGGTAGTGGTGTAGCCACCTGGTGATAGTAGCGATGTGGCCACCTGGTGATGGTAGTGGTGTAGCTACCTGGTGATGGTAGTGGTGTAGCCACCTGGTGACGGTAGTGGTGTATCTACCTGGTGATGGTAGTTGTGTAGCCACCGGCTGATGGTAGTGGTGTAGCTACCTAGTGATGGTTGTGGTGTAGCTACCTGGTGATGGTAGAGGTGTAGTTACATGGTGATGGTAGTGGTGTAGCTATCTGGTGATGGTAGTAGTGTAGCTTCCTGGTGATGGTAGTGGTGTAGCTACCTGGTGATGGTTGTGGTGTAGCTACCTGGTGAAGGTAGTGGTTTAGCCACCTGGTGATGGTAGTGGTGTATCTACCTGGTGATGGTAGTGGTGTAGCTACCTAGTGATGGTAGTGGTGTGGCTACCTGGTGATGGTAGTGGTGTAGCTACCTGGTGATAATAGTGGTATAGTAACCTGGTGATGGTAGTTTTGTACCTACCTGGTGATGGTAATGGTATAGCAAGCTTGTGATGGTAGTGGTGTAGCCTCCTGGTGATAGTAGTGGTGTAGCTACCTGGTGATGGTAGTTGTGTAGAGACCTGGTGATGGTAGTGGAGTAGCTACCTGGTGATGGTAGTGGTGTAGCGACCTGGTGATGGTAGATGTGTAGCTACCTGATGATTGTAGTGGTGTAGCGACCTGGTGATGTTAGTGGTGTAGCTACCTGATGATGGTAGTCGTGTAGCTACCTGGTGATGGTAGTGGTGTAGCTACCTGGTGATGGTAGTGGTGTAGCTACCTGGTGATAATAGTGGTGTAGTTACCTAGTGATGGTAGTTTTGTAGCTACCTGGTGATGGTAAAGGTGTAGCAACCTTGTGATGGTAGTGGTGTAGCTACCTGGTGATAGTAGTGGTGTAGCTTCCTGGTGATGAAAGTGGTGTAGCGACCTGGTGATGGTAGTGGTGTAGCTACCTGGTGATGGTATTGGTGTAGCCACCTGGTGATGTAGTGGTGTAGCTTCCTGGTGATGGTAGTGATGTAGCGACCTGGTGATGGTAGTGGTGTAGCTACCTGATGATGGTAGTGGTGTGGCCACCTAGTGATGGTAGTGGTGTTGTTACCTGGTGAAGGTAGTGGTGTAGCTACATGATGATGGAAGTGGTGTAGCTACCTGGTGATGGTAGTGTTGTATCCACCTGGTGGTGGTAGTAGTGTAGCTACCTGGAGATGGTAGTGGTGTTGCCACATGGTGATGGTAGTGGTGTAGCTACCTGGTGATGGTAGCGGGGTAGCTACCTGGTGATGGTAGTGGTGTAGCCACCTGGTGATTGTAGTGATATAGCTACTTGGTGATGGTACTGGTGTACCTACCTGGTGATGGTAGTGGTGTAGCAACCTGGTGATGGTACTGGTGAAGCTACCTGGTGATTGTAGTGGTGTAGCCACCTGGTGATGGTAGTGGTGTAGCTACCTGGTGATTGTAGTGGTGTAGCCACCTGGTGATGGTAGTGGTGTAGCTACCTGGTGATTGTAGTGGTGTAGCCACCTGGTGATGGTAGTGGTGTAGCTACCTGGTGATGGTAGTGGTGTGGCCACCTGGTGATGATAGTGGTGTGGTTACCTGGTGATGGTAGTGGTGTAGCCACCTGGTGATAGTAGCGATGTGGCCACCTGGTGATGGTAGTGGTGTAGCTACCTGGTGATGGTAGTGGTGTAGCCACCTGGTGATGGTAGTGGTGTATCTACCTGGTGATGGTAGTGGTGTAGCCACCTGGTGATGGTAGTGGTGTATCTACCTGGTGATGGTAGTGGTGTAGCTACCTAGTGATGGTAGTGGTGTAGCTACCTGGTGATGGTAGTGGTGTAGCTACCTGGTGATAATAGTG
Source organism: Procambarus clarkii (assembly GCF_040958095.1). Lineage (NCBI taxonomy): Eukaryota > Metazoa > Arthropoda > Malacostraca > Decapoda > Cambaridae > Procambarus > Procambarus clarkii. The sequence continues at coordinate 44,133 of NW_027189889.1, forward strand.
GTATAGTAACCTGGTGATGGTAGTTTTGTGCCTACCTGGTGATGGTAATGGTATAGCAAGCTTGTGATGGTAGTGGTGTAGCCTCCTGGTGATAGTAGTGGTGTAGCTACCTGGTGATGGTAGTTGTGTAACGACCTGGTGATGGTAGTGGTGTAGCTACCTGGTGATGGTAGTGGTGTAGCGACCTGGTGATGGTAGTGGTGTAGCTACCTGATGATGGTAGTGGTGTAGCGACCTGGTGATGGTAGTGGTGTAGCTACCTGATGATGGTAGTGGTGTAGCTACCTGGTGATGGTAGTAGTGTAGCTACCTGGTGATGGTAGTAGTGTAGCTACCTGGTGATAATAGTGGTGTAGTTACCTAGTGATGGTAGTTTTGTAGCTACCTGGTGATGGTAAAGGTGTAGCAACCTTGTGATGGTAGTGGTGTAGCTACTTGGTGATAGTAGTGGTGTAGCTACCTGGTGATGAAAGTGGAGAAGCGACCTGGTGATGGTAGTGGTGTAGCTACCTGGTGATGGTATTGGTGTAGCCACCTGGTGATGTAGTGGTGTAGCTTCCTGGTGATGGTAGTGATGTAGCGACCTGGTGATGGTAGTGGTGTAGCTACCTGATGATGGTAGTGGTGTGGCCACCTAGTGATGGTAGTGGTGTTGTTACCTGGTGAAGGTGGTGGTGTAGCTACATGATGATGGTAGTGGTGTAGCTACCTGGTGATGGTAGTGTTGTATCCACCTGGTGGTGGTAGTAGTGTAGCTACCTGGAGATGGTAGTGGTGTTGCCTCATGGTGATGGTAGTGGTGTAGCTACCTGGTGATGGTAGCGGTGTAGCTACCTGGTGATGGTAGTGGTGTAGCCACCGGGTGATTGTAGTGATATAGCTATTAGGTGATGGTACTGGTGTACCTACCTGGTGATTGTAGTGGTGTAGCCACCTGGTGATGGTAGTGGTGTAGCTACCTGGTGATTGTAGTGGTGTAGCCACCTGGTGATGGTAGTGGTGTATCTACCTGGTGATGGTAGAGGTGTAGTTACATGGTGATGGTAGTGGTGTAGCTATCTGGTGATGGTAGTAGTGTAGCTACCTGGTGATGGTAGTGGTGTAGCTACCTGATGATGGTTGTGGTGTAGCTACCTGGTGAAGGTAGTGGTTTAGCCACCTGGTGATGGTAGTGGTGTATCTACCTGGTGATGGTAGTGGTGTAGCTACCTGGTGATGGTAGTGGTGTAGCTACCTGGTGATGGTAGTGGTGTAGCTACCTGGTGATGGTAGTGGTGTAGCTACCTGGTGATGGTAGTTTTGTACCTACCTGGTGATGGTAATGGTATAGCAAGCTTGTGATGGTAGTGGTGTAGCCTCCTGGTGATAGTAGTGGTGTAGCTACCTGGTGATGGTAGCTGTGTAGCGTCCTGGTGATGGTAGTGGTGTAGCTACCTGGTGATGGTAGTGGTGTAGCGACCTGGTGATGGTAGTTGTGTAGCTACCTGATGATGGTAGTGGTGTAGCGACCTGGTGATGGTAGTGGTGTAGCTACCTGATGATGGTAGTCGTGTAGCTACCTGGTGATGGTAGTGGTGTAGCTACCTGGTGATGGTAGTGGTGTAGCTACCTGGTGATAATAGTGGTGTAGTTACCTAGTGATGGTAGTTTTGTAGCTACCTGGTGATGGTAATGGTGTAGCAACCTTGTGATGGTAGTGGTGTAGCTACCTGGTGATAGTAGTGGTGTAGCTTCCTGGTGATGAAAGTGGTGTAGCGACCTGGTGATGGTAGTGGTGTAGCTACCTGGTGATGGTATTGGTGTAGCCACCTGGTGATGTAGTGGTGTAGCTTCCTGGTGATGGTAGTGATGTAGCGACCTGGTGATGGTAGTGGTGTTGCTACCTGATGATGGTAGTGGTGTGGCCACCTAGTGATGGTAGTGGTGTTGTTACCTGGTGAAGGTAGTGGTGTAGCTACATGATGATGGTAGTGGTGTAGCTACCTGGTGCTGGTAGTGTTGTATCCACCTGGTGGTGGTAGTAGTGTAGCTACCTGGAGATGGTAGTGGTGTTGCCACATGGTGATGGTAGTGGTGTAGCTACCTGGTGATGGTAGCGGTGTAGCTACCTGGTGATTGTAGTGGTGTAGCCACCTGGTGATGGTAGTGGTGTAGCTACTTGGTGATTGTAGTGGTGTAGCCACCTGGTGATGGTAGTGGTGTAGCTACCTGGTGATTGTAGTGGTGTAGCCACCTGGTGATGGTAGTGGTGTAGCTACCTGGTGATTGTAGTGGTGTAGCCACCTGGTGATGGTAGTGGTGTAGCTACCTGGTGATTGTAGTGGTGTATCCACCTGGTGATGGTAGTGGTGTAGCTACCTGGTGATTGTATTGGTGTAGCTACCTGGTGATGGTAGTGGTGTAGCTACCCGGTGATGGTAGTGGTGTAGCGACCTGGTGATGGTAGTGGTGTAGCTACCTGATGATGGTAGTGGTCTAGCGACCTGGTGATGGTAGTGCTGTAGCTACCTGATGGTGGTAGTGGTGTAGCTACCTGGTGATGGTAGTGGTGTAGCTACCTGGTGATGGTAGTGGTGTAGCTACCTGGTGATAATAGTGGTATAGCTACCTGGTGATAGTAGTGGTGTAGCTACCTGGTGATGAAAGTGGTGTAGGGACCTGGTGATGGTAGTGGTGTAGCTACCTGGTGATGGTAGTGTTGTAGCCACCTAGTGATGTAGTGGTGTACCTACCTGGTGATGGTAGTGGTGTAGCCACCTGGTGATAGTAGTGGTGTAGCCACCTGGTGATGGTAGTGGTGTACCTACCTGGTGATGGTAGTGGTGCAGCCACCTGGTGATGGTAGTGGTGTAGCCACCTGGTGATGGTAGTGGTTTAGCTACATGGTGATGGTAAAGGTGTAGTTACATGTTGATGGTAGTGGTGTACCTACCTGGTGATGGGAATGGTGTAGCTACCTGGTGATGTTAGTGGTGTAGCCACCTGGTGATGGTAGTGGTGTAGCTACCTGGTGATGGTAGTGGTGTGGCCACCTGGTGATGATAGTGGTGTGGTTACCTGGTGATGGTAGTGGTGTAGCCACCTGGTGATAGTAGTGATGTGGCCACCTGGTGATGGTAGTGGTGTAGCTACCTGGTGATGGTAGTGGTGTTGCCACCTGGTGATGGTAGTGGTGTATCTACCTGGTGATGGTAGTGGTGTAGCCACCGGCTGATGGTAGTGGTGTAGCTACCTAGTGATGGTTGTGGTGTAGCTACCTGGTGATGGTAGAGGTGTAGTTACATGGTGAAGGTAGTGGTGTAGCTATCTGGTGATGGTAGTAGTGTAGCTACCTGGTGATGGTAGTGGTGTAGCTACCTGGTGATGGTTGTGGTGTAGCTACCTGGTGAAGGTAGTGGTTTAGCCACCTGGTGATGGTAGTGGTGTATCTACCTGGTGATGGTAGTGGTGTAGCTACCTGGTGATGGTAGTGGTGTAGCTACCTGGTGATGGTAGTGGTGTAGCTACCTGGTGATAATAGGGGTATAGTAACCTGGTGATGGTAGTTTTGTACCTACCTGGTGATGGTAATGGTATAGCAAGCTTGTGATGGTAGTGGTGTAGCCTCCTGGTGATAGTAGTGGTGTAGCTACCTGGTGATGGTAGTGGTGTAGCTACCTGGTGATAATAGTGGTGTAGTTACCTAGTGATGGTAGTTTTGTAGCTACCTGGTGATGGTAAAGGTGTAGCAACCTTGTGATGGTAGTGGTGTAGCTACCTGGTGATGAAAGTGGTGTAGCGACCTGGTGATGGTTGTGGTGTAGCTACCTGGTGATGGTATTGGTGTAGCCACCTGGTGATGTAGTGGTGTAGCTTCCTGGTGATGGTAGTGATGTAGCGACCTGGTGATGGTAGTGGTGTAGCTACCTGATGATGGTAGTGGTGTGGCCACCTAGTGATGGTAGTGGTGTTGTTACCTGGTGAAGGTAGTGGTGTAGCTACATGATGATGGTAGTGGTGTAGCTACCTGGTGATGGTAGTGTTGTATCCACCTGGTGGTGGTAGTAGTGTAGCTACCTGGAGATGGTAGTGGTGTTGCCACATGGTAATGGTAGTGGTGTAGCTACCTGGTGATGGTAGCGGTGTAGCTACCTGGTGATGGTAGTGGTGTAGCCACCTGGTGATTGTAGTGATATAGCTACTTGGTGATGGTACTGGTGTACCTACCTGGTGATGGTAGTGGTGTAGCAACCTGGTGATGGTACTGGTGTAGCTACCTGGTGATTGTAGTGGTGTAGCCACATGGTGATGGTAGTGGTGTAGCTACCTGGTGATTGTAGTGGTGTAGCCACCTGGTGATGGTAGTGGTGTAGCTACCTGGTGATTGTAGTGGTGTAGCCACCTGGTGATGGTAGTGGTGTAGCTACCTGGTGATTGTAGTGGTGTAGCCACCTGGTGATGGTAGTGGTGTAGCTACCTGGTGATTGTAGTGGTGTATCCACCTGGTGATGGTAGTGGTGTAGCTACCTGGTGATTGTATTGGTGTAGCTACCTGGTGATGGTAGTGGTGTAGCTACCCGGTGTTGGTAGTGGTGTAGCGACCTGGTGATGGTAGTGGTGTGGCCACCTGGTGATGATAGTGGTGTGGTTACCTGGTGATGGTAGTGGTGTAGCCACCTGGTGATAGTAGCGATGTGGCCACCTGGTGATGGTAGTGGTCTAGCTACCTGGTGATGGTAGTGGTGTAGCCACCTGGTGATGGTAGTGGTGTATCTACCTGGTGATGGTAGTGGTGTAGCCACCGGCTGATGGTAGTGGTGTAGCTACCTAGTGATGGTTGTGGTGTAGCTACCTGGTGATGGTAAAGGTGTAGTTACATGGTGATGGTAGTGGTGTAGCTATCTGGTGATGGTAGTAGTGTAGCTACCTGGTGATGGTAGTGGTGTAGCTACCTGGTGATGGTTGTGGTGTAGCTACCTGGTGAAGGTAGTGGTTTAGCCACCTGGTGATGGTAGTGGTGTATCTACCTGGTGATGGTAGTGGTGTAGCTACCTGGTGATGGTAGTGGTGTAGCTACCTGGTGATGGTAGTGGTGTAGCTACCTGGTGATAATAGTGGTATAGTAACCTGGTGATGGTAGTTTTGTACCTACCTGGTGATGGTAATGGTATAGCAAGCTTGTGATGGTAGTGGTGTAGCCTCCTGGTGATAGTAGTGGTGTAGCTACCTGGTGATGGTAGTGCTGTAGCTACCTGATGATGGTAGTGGTGTAGCTACCTGGTGATGGTAGTGGTGTAGCTAGCTGGTGATGGTAGTGGTGTAGCTACCTGGTGATAATAGTGGTATAGCTACCTGGTGATAGTAGTGGTGTAGCTACCTGGTGATGAAAGTGGTGTAGGGACCTGGTGATGGTAGTGGTGTAGCTACCTGGTGATGGTAGTGGTGTAGCCACCTAGTGATGTAGTGGTGTACCTACATGGTGATGGTAGTGGTGTAGCCACCTGGTGATAGTAGTGGTGTAGCCACCTGGTGATGGTAGTGGTGTACCTACCTGGTGATGGTAGTGGTGTAGCCACCTGGTGATGGTAGTGGTGTAGCCACCTGGTGATGGTAGTGGTGTAGCTACATGGTGATGGTAAAGGTGTAGTTACATGTTGATGGTAGTGGTGTACCTACCTGGTGATGGGAATGGTGTAGCTACCTGGTGATGTTAGTGGTGTAGCCACCTGGTGATGGTAGTGGTGTAGCTACCTGGTGATGGTAGTGGTGTGGCCACCTGGTGATGATAGTGGTGTGGTTACCTGGTGATGGTAGTGGTGTAGCCACCTGGTGATAGTAGTGATGTGGCCACCTGGTGATGGTAGTGGTGTAGCTACCTGGTGATGGTAGTGGTATAGCCACCTGGTGATGGTAGTGGTGTATCTACCTGGTGATGGTAGTGGTGTAGCCACCGGCTGATGGTAGTGGTGTAGCTACCTAGTGATGGTTGTGGTGTAGCTACCTGGTGATGGTAGAGGTGTAGTTACATGGTGAAGGTAGTGGTGTAGCTATCTGGTGATGGTAGTAGTGTAGCTACCTGGTGATGGTAGTGGTGTAGCTACCTGGTGATGGTTGTGGTGTAGCTACCTGGTGAAGGTAGTGGTTTAGCCACCTGGTGATGGTAGTGGTGTATCTACCTGGTGATGGTAGTGGTGTAGCTACCTGGTGATGGTAGTGGTGTAGCTACCTGGTGATGGTAGTGGTGTAGCTACCTGGTGATAATAGGGGTATAGTAACCTGGTGATGGTAGTTTTGTACCTACCTGGTGATGGTAATGGTATAGCAAGCTTGTGATGGTAGTGGTGTAGCCTCCTGGTGATAGTAGTGGTGTAGCTACCTGGTGATGGTAGTGGTGTAGCTACCTGGTGATAATAGTGGTGTAGTTACCTAGTGATGGTAGTTTTGTAGCTACCTGGTGATGGTAAAGGTGTAGCAACCTTGTGATGGTAGTGGTGTAGCTACCTGGTGATAGTAGTGGTGTAGCTACCTGGTGATGAAAGTGGTGTAGCGACCTGGTGATGGTTGTGGTGTAGCTACCTGGTGATGGTATTGGTGTAGCCACCTGGTGATGTAGTGGTGTAGCTTCCTGGTGATGGTAGTGATGTAGCGACCTGGTGATGGTAGTGGTGTAGCTACCTGATGATGGTAGTGGTGTGGCCACCTAGTGATGGTAGTGGTGTTGTTACCTGGTGAAGGTAGTGGTGTAGCTACATGATGATGGTAGTGGTGTAGCTACCTGGTGATGGTAGTGTTGTATCCACCTGGTGGTGGTAGTAGTGTAGCTACCTGGAGATGGTAGTGGTGTTGCCACATGGTAATGGTAGTGGTGTAGCTACCTGGTGATGGTAGCGGTGTAGCTACCTGGTGATGGTAGTGGTGTAGCCACCTGGTGATTGTAGTGATATAGCTACTTGGTGATGGTACTGGTGTACCTACCTGGTGATGGTAGTGGTGTAGCAACCTGGTGATGGTACTGGTGTAGCTACCTGGTGATTGTAGTGGTGTAGCCACATGGTGATGGTAGTGGTGTAGCTACCTGGTGATTGTAGTGGTGTAGCCACCTGGTGATGGTAGTGGTGTAGCTACCTGGTGATTGTAGTGGTGTAGCCACCTGGTGATGGTAGTGGTGTAGCTACCTGGTGATTGTAGTGGTGTAGCCACCTGGTGATGGTAGTGGTGTAGCTACCTGGTGATTGTAGTGGTGTATCCACCTGGTGATGGTAGTGGTGTAGCTACCTGGTGATTGTATTGGTGTAGCTACCTGGTGATGGTAGTGGTGTAGCTACCCGGTGTTGGTAGTGGTGTAGCGACCTGGTGATGGTAGTGGTGTGGCCACCTGGTGATGATAGTGGTGTGGTTACCTGGTGATGGTAGTGGTGTAGCCACCTGGTGATAGTAGCGATGTGGCCACCTGGTGATGGTAGTGGTCTAGCTACCTGGTGATGGTAGTGGTGTAGCCACCTGGTGATGGTAGTGGTGTATCTACCTGGTGATGGTAGTGGTGTAGCCACCGGCTGATGGTAGTGGTGTAGCTACCTAGTGATGGTTGTGGTGTAGCTACCTGGTGATGGTAGAGGTGTAGTTACATGGTGATGGTAGTGGTGTAGCTATCTGGTGATGGTAGTAGTGTAGCTACCTGGTGATGGTAGTGGTGTAGCTACCTGGTGATGGTTGTGGTGTAGCTACCTGGTGAAGGTAGTGGTTTAGCCACCTGGTGATGGTAGTGGTGTAGCTACCTGGTGATGGTAGTGGTGTAGCTTCCTGGTGATGGTAGTGGTGTAGCTACCTGGTGATAATTGTGGTATAGTAACCTGGTGATGGTAGTTTTGTACCTACCTGGTGATGGTAATGGTATAGCAAGCTTGTGATGGTAGTGGTGTAGCCTCCTGGTGATAGTAGTGGTGTAGCTACCTGGTGATGGTAGTTGTGTAGCGACCTGGTGATGGTAGTGGTGTAGCTACCTGGTGATGGTAGTGGTGTAGCGACCTGGTGATGGTAGTGGTGTAGCGACCTGGTGATGGTAGTGGTGTAGCTACCTGATGATGGTAGTGTTGTAGCTACCTGGTGATGGTAGTGGTGTAGCTACCTGGTGATGGTAGTGGTGTAGCTACCTGGTGATAATAGTGGTGTAGTTACCTAGTGATGGTAGTTTTGTAGCTACCTGATGATGGTAAAGGTGTAGCAACCTTTTGATGGTAGTGGTGTAGCTACCTGGTGATAGTAGTGGTGTAGCTACCTGGTGATGAAAGTGGTGTAGCGACCTAGTGATGGTAGTGGTGTAGCTACCTGGTGATGGTATTGGTGTAGCCACCTGGTGATGTAGTGGTGTAGCTTCCTGGTGATGGTAGTGATGTAGCGACCTGGTGATGGTAGTGGTGTAGCTACCTGATGATGGTAGTGGTGTGGCCACCTAGTGATGGTAGTGGTGTTGTTACCTGGTGAAGGTAGTGGTGTAGCTACATGATGATGGTAGTGGTGTAGCTACCTGGTGATGGTAGTGTTGTATCCACCTGGTGGTGGTAGTCGTGTAGCTACCTGGAGATGGTAGTGGTGTTGCCACATGGTGATGGTAGTGGTGTAGCTACCTGGTGATGGTAGTGGTGTAGCTACCTGGTGATGGTAGTGGTGTAGCCACCTGGTGATTGTAGTGATATAGCTACTTGGTGATGGTACTGGTGTACCTACCTGGTGATGGTAGTGGTGTAGCAACCTGGTGATGGTACTGGTGTAGCTACCTGGTGATTGTAGTGGTGTAGCCACATGATGATGGTAGTGGTGTAGCTACCTGGTGATTGTAGTGGTGTAGCCACCTGGTGATGGTAGTGGTGTAGCTACCTGGTGATTGTAGTGGTGTAGCCACCTGGTGATGGTAGTGGTGTAGCTACCTGGTGATTGTAGTGGTGTAGCCACCTGGTGATGGTAGTGGTGTAGCTACCTGGTGATTGTATTGGTGTAGCTACCTGGTGATGGTAGTGGTGTAGCTACCCGGTGTTGGTAGTGGTGTAGCGACCTGGTGATGGTAGTGGTGTAGCTACCTGATGATGGTAGTGGTCTAGCGACCTGGTGATGGTAGTGCTGTAGCTACCTGATGATGGTAGTGGTGTAGCTACCTGGTGATGGTAGTGGTGTAGATACCTGTTGATGGTAGTGGTGTAGCTACCTGGTGATAATAGTGGTGTAGCTACCTGGTGATAGTAGTGGTGTAGCTACCTGGTGATGAAAGTGGTGTAGCGACCTGGTGATGGTAGTGGTGTAGCTACCTGGTGATGGTAGTGGTGTAGCCACCTAGTGATGTAGTGGTGTACCTACCTGGTGATGGTAGTGGTGTAGCCACCTGGTGATGGTAGTGGTGTAGCCACCTGGTGATGGTAGTGGTGTACCTACCTGGTGATGGTAGTGGTGTAGCCACCTGGTGATGGTAGTGGTGTAGCCACCTGGTGATGGTAGTGGTGTAGCTACATGGTGATGGTAAAGGTGTAGTTACATGTTGATGGTAGTGGTGTACCTACCTGGTGATGGGAGTGGTGTAGCTACCTGGTGATGTTAGTGGTGTAGCCACCTGGTGATGGTAGTGGTGTAGCTACCTGGTGATGGTAGTGGTGTGGAAACCTGGTGATGATAGTGGTGTGGTTACCTGGTGATGGTAGTGGTGTAACCACCTGGTGATAGTAGCGATGTGGCCACCTGGTGATGGTAGTGGTGTAGCTACCTGGTGATGGTAGTGGTGTAGCCACCTGGTGATGGTAGTGGTGTAGCTACCTGGTGATTGTAGTGGTGTAGCCACCTGGTGATGGTAGTGGTGTAGCTACCTGGTGATTGTAGTGGTGTATCCACCTGGTGATGGTAGTGGTGTAGCTACCTGGTGATTGTATTGGTGTAGCTACCTGGTGATGGTAGTGGTGTAGCTACCCGGTGATGGTAGTGGTGTAGCGACCTGGTGATGGTAGTGGTGTAGCTACCTGATGATGGTAGTGGTCTAGCGACCTGGTGATGGTAGTGCTGTAGCTACCTGATGATGGTAGTGGTGTAGCTACCTGGTGATGGTAGTGGTGTAGCTACCTGGTGATGGTAGTGGTGTAGCTACTTGGTGATAATAGTGGTATAGCTACCTGGTGATAGTAGTGGTGTAGCTACCTGGTGATGAAAGTGGTGTAGGGACCTAGTGATGGTAGTGGTGTAGCTACCTGGTGATGGTAGTGGTGTAGCCACCTAGTGATGTAGTGGTGTACCTACCTGGTGATGGTAGTGGTGTAGCCACCTGGTGATAGTAGTGGTGTAGCCACCTGGTGATGGTAGTGGTGTACCTACCTGGTGATGGTAGTGGTGTAGCCACCTGGTGATGGTAGTGGTGTAGCCACCTGGTGATGGTAGTGGTGTAGCTACATGGTGATGGTAAAGGTGTAGTTACATGTTGATGGTAGTGGTGTACCTACCTGGTGATGGGAATGGTGTAGCTACCTGGTGATGTTAGTGGTGTAGCCACCTGGTGATGGTAGTGGTGTAGCTACCTGGTGATGGTAGTGGTGTGGCCACCTGGTGATGATAGTGGTGTGGTTACCTGGTGATGGTGGTGGTGTAGCCACCTGGTGATAGTAGTGATGTGGCCACCTGGTGATGGTAGTGGTGTAGCTACCTGGTGATGGTAGTGGTGTTGCCACCTGGTGATGGTAGTGGTGTATCTACCTGGTGATGGTAGTGGTGTAGCCACCGGCTGATGGTAGTGGTGTAGCTACCTAGTGATGGTTGTGGTGTAGCTACCTGGTGATGGTAGAGGTGTAGTTACATGGTGAAGGTAGTGGTGTAGCTATCTGGTGATGGTAGTAGTGTAGCTACCTGGTGATGGTAGTGGTGTAGCTACCTGGTGATGGTTGTGGTGTAGCTACCTGGTGAAGGTAGTGGTTTAGCCACCTGGTGATGGTAGTGGTGTATCTACCTGGTGATGGTAGTGGTGTAGCTACCTGGTGATGGTAGTGGTGTAGCTACCTGGTGATGGTAGTGGTGTAGCTACCTGGTGATAATAGGGGTATAGTAACCTGGTGATGGTAGTTTTGTACCTACCTGGTGATGGTAATGGTATAGCAAGCTTGTGATGGTAGTGGTGTAGCCTCCTGGTGATAGTAGTGGTGTAGCTACCTGGTGATGGTAGTGGTGTAGCTACCTGGTGATAATAGTGGTGTAGTTACCTAGTGATGGTAGTTTTGTAGCTACCTGGTGATGGTAAAGGTGTAGCAACCTTGTGATGGTAGTGGTGTAGCTACCTGGTGATAGTAGTGGTGTAGCTACCTGGTGATGAAAGTGGTGTAGCGACCTGGTGATGGTTGTGGTGTAGCTACCTGGTGATGGTATTGGTGTAGCCACCTGGTGATGTAGTGGTGTAGCTTCCTGGTGATGGTAGTGATGTAGCGACCTGGTGATGGTAGTGGTGTAGCTACCTGATGATGGTAGTGGTGTGGCCACCTAGTGATGGTAGTGGTGTTGTTACCTGGTGAAGGTAGTGGTGTAGCTACATGATGATGGTAGTGGTGTAGCTACCTGGTGATGGAAGTGTTGTATCCACCTGGTGGTGGTAGTAGTGTAGCTACCTGGAGATGGTAGTGGTGTTGCCACATGGTAATGGTAGTGGTGTAGCTACCTGGTGATGGTAGCGGTGTAGCTACCTGGTGATGGTAGTGGTGTAGCCACCTGGTGATTGTAGTGATATAGCTACTTGGTGATGGTACTGGTGTACCTACCTGGTGATGGTAGTGGTGTAGCAACCTGGTGATGGTACTGGTGTACCTACCTGGTGATTGTAGTGGTGTAGCCACATGGTGATGGTAGTGGTGTAGCTACCTGGTGATTGTAGTGGTGTAGCCACCTGGTGATGGTAGTAGTGTAACTACCTGGTGATTGTAGTGGTGTAGCCACCTGGTGATGGTAGTGGTGTAGCTACCTGGTGATTGTAGTGGTGTAGCCACCTGGTGATGGTAGTGGTGTAGCTACCTGGTGATTGTAGTGGTGTATCCACCTGGTGATGGTAGTGGTGTAGCTACCTGGTGATTGTATTGGTGTAGCTACCTGGTGATGGTAGTGGTGTAGCTACCCGGTGTTGGTAGTGGTGTAGCGACCTGGTGATGGTAGTGGTGTGGCCACCTGGTGATGATAGTGGTGTGGTTACCTGGTGATGGTAGTGGTGTAGCCACCTGGTGATAGTAGCGATGTGGCCACCTGGTGATGGTAGTGGTCTAGCTACCTGGTGATGGTAGTGGTGTAGCCACCTGGTGATGGTAGTGGTGTATCTACCTGGTGATGGTAGTGGTGTAGCCACCGGCTGATGGTAGTGGTGTAGCTACCTAGTGATGGTTGTGGTGTAGCTACCTGGTGATGGTAAAGGTGTAGTTACATGGTGATGGTAGTGGTGTAGCTATCTGGTGATGGTAGTAGTGTAGCTACCTGGTGATGGTAGTGGTGTAGCTACCTGGTGATGGTTGTGGTGTAGCTACCTGGTGAAGGTAGTGGTTTAGCCACCTGGTGATGGTAGTGGTGTATCTACCTGGTGATGGTAGTGGTGTAGCTACCTGGTGATGGTAGTGGTGTAGCTACCTGGTGATGGTAGTGGTGTAGCTACCTGGTGATAATAGTGGTATAGTAACCTGGTGATGGTAGTTTTGTACCTACCTGGTGATGGTAATGGTATAGCAAGCTTGTGATGGTAGTGGTGTAGCCTCCTGGTGATAGTAGTGGTGTAGCTACCTGGTGATGGTAGTGCTGTAGCTACCTGATGATGGTAGTGGTGTAGCTACCTGGTGATGGTAGTGGTGTAGCTACCTGGTGATGGTAGTGGTGTAGCTACCTGGTGATAATAGTGGTATAGCTACCTGGTGATAGTAGTGGTGTAGCTACCTGGTGATGAAAGTGGTGTAGGGACCTGGTGATGGTAGTGGTGTAGCTACCTGGTGATGGTAGTGGTGTAGCCACCTAGTGATGTAGTGGTGTACCTACCTGGTGATGGTAGTGGTGTAGCCACCTGGTGATAGTAGTGGTGTAGCCACCTGGTGATGGTAGTGGTGTACCTACCTGGTGATGGTAGTGGTGTAGCCACCTGGTGATGGTAGTGGTGTAGCCACCTGGTGATGGTAGTGGTGTAGCTACATGGTGATGGTAAAGGTGTAGTTACATGTTGATGGTAGTGGTGTACCTACCTGGTGATGGGAATGGTGTAGCTACCTGGTGATGTTAGTGGTGTAGCCACCTGGTGATGGTAGTGGTGTAGCTACCTGGTGATGGTAGTGGTGTGGCCACCTGGTGATGATAGTGGTGTGGTTACCTGGTGATGGTAGTGGTGTAGCCACCTGGTGATAGTAGTGATGTGGCCACCTGGTGATGGTAGTGGTGTAGCTACCTGGTGATGGTAGTGGTGTAGCCACCTGGTGATGGTAGTGGTGTATCTACCTGGTGATGGTAGTGGTGTAGCCACCGGCTGATGGTAGTGGTGTAGCTACCTAGTGATGGTTGTGGTGTAGCTACCTGGTGATGGTAGAGGTGTAGTTACATGGTGAAGGTAGTGGTGTAGCCACCTGGTGATGGTAGTGGTGTATCTACCTGGTGATGGTAGTGGTGTAGCTACCTGGTGATGGTAGTGGTGTAGCTACCTGGTGATGGTAGTGGTGTAGCTACCTGGTGATAATAGGGGTATAGTAACCTGGTGATGGTAGTTTTGTACCTACCTGGTGATGGTAATGGTATAGCAAGCTTGTGATGGTAGTGGTGTAGCCTCCTGGTGATAGTAGTGGTGTAGCTACCTGGTGATGGTAGTGGTGTAGCTACCTGGTGATAATAGTGGTGTAGTTACCTAGTGATGGTAGTTTTGTAGCTACCTGGTGATGGTAAAGGTGTAGCAACCTTGTGATGGTAGTGGTGTAGCTACCTGGTGATAGTAGTGGTGTAGCTACCTGGTGATGAAAGTGGTGTAGCGACCTGGTGATGGTTGTGGTGTAGCTACCTGGTGATGGTATTGGTGTAGCCACCTTGTGATGTAGTGGTGTAGCTTCCTGGTGATGGTAGTGATGTAGCGACCTGGTGATGGTAGTGGTGTAGCTACCTGATGATGGTAGTGGTGTGGCCACCTAGTGATGGTAGTGGTGTTGTTACCTGGTGAAGGTAGTGGTGTAGCTACATGATGATGGTAGTGGTGTAGCTACCTGGTGATGGTAGTGTTGTATCCACCTGGTGGTGGTAGTAGTGTAGCTACCTGGAGATGGTAGTGGTGTTGCCACATGGTAATGGTAGTGGTGTAGCTACCTGGTGATGGTAGCGGTGTAGCTACCTGGTGATGGTAGTGGTGTAGCCACCTGGTGATTGTAGTGATATAGCTACTTGGTGATGGTACTGGTGTACCTACCTGGTGATGGTAGTGGTGTAGCAACCTGGTGATGGTACTGGTGTAGCTACCTGGTGATTGTAGTGGTGTAGCCACATGGTGATGGTAGTAGTGTAGCTACCTGGTGATTGTAGTGGTGTAGCCACCTGGTGATGGTAGTGGTGTAGCTACCTGGTGATTGTAGTGGTGTAGCCACCTGGTGATGGTAGTGGTGTAGCTACCTGGTGATTGTAGTGGTGTAGCCACCTGGTGATGGTAGTGGTGTAGCTACCTGGTGATTGTAGTGGTGTATCCACCTGGTGATGGTAGTGGTGTAGCTACCTGGTGATTGTATTGGTGTAGCTACCTGGTGATGGTAGTGGTGTAGCTACCCGGTGTTGGTAGTGGTGTAGCGACCTGGTGATGGTAGTGGTGTGGCCACCTGGTGATGATAGTGGTGTGGTTACCTGGTGATGGTAGTGGTGTAGCCACCTGGTGATAGTAGCGATGTGGCCACCTGGTGATGGTAGTGGTCTAGCTACCTGGTGATGGTAGTGGTGTAGCCACCTGGTGATGGTAGTGGTGTATCTACCTGGTGATGGTAGTGGTGTAGCCACCGGCTGATGGTAGTGGTGTAGCTACCTAGTGATGGTTGTGGTGTAGCTACCTGGTGATGGTAAAGGTGTAGTTACATGGTGATAGTAGTGGTGTAGCTATCTGGTGATGGTAGTAGTGTAGCTACCTGGTGATGGTAGTGGTGTAGCTACCTGGTGATGGTTGTGGTGTAGCTACCTGGTGAAGGTAGTGGTTTAGCCACCTGGTGATGGTAGTGGTTTATCTACCTGGTGATGGTAGTGGTGTAGCTACCTGGTGATGGTAGTGGTGTAGCTACCTGGTGATGGTAGTGGTGTAGCTACCTGGTGATAATAGTGGTATAGTAACCTGGTGATGGTAGTTTTGTACCTACCTGGTGATGGTAATGGTATAGCAAGCTTGTGATGGTAGTGGTGTAGCCTCCTGGTGATAGTAGTGGTGTAGCTACCTGGTGATGGTAGTGCTGTAGCTACCTGATGATGGTAGTGGTGTAGCTACCTGGTGATGGTAGTGGTGTAGCTACCTGGTGATGGTAGTGGTGTAGCTACCTGGTGATAATAGTGGTATAGCTACCTGGTGATAGTAGTGGTGTAGCTACCTGGTGATGAAAGTGGTGTAGGGACCTGGTGATGGTAGTGGTGTAGCTACCTGGTGATGGTAGTGGTGTAGCCACCTAGTGATGTAGTGGTGTACCTACCTGGTGATGGTAGTGGTGTAGCCACCTGGTGATAGTAGTGGTGTAGCCACCTGGTGATGGTAGTGGTGTACCTACCTGGTGATGGTAGTGGTGTAGCCACCTGGTGATGGTAGTGGTGTAGCCACCTGGTGATGGTAGTGGTGTAGCTACATGGTGATGGTAAAGGTGTAGTTACATGTTGATGGTAGTGGTGTACCTACCTGGTGATGGGAATGGTGTAGCTACCTGGTGATGTTAGTGGTGTAGCCACCTGGTGATGGTAGTGGTGTAGCTACCTGGTGATGGTAGTGGTGTGGCCACCTGGTGATGATAGTGGTGTGGTTACCTGGTGATGGTAGTGGTGTAGCCACCTGGTGATAGTAGTGATGTGGCCACCTGGTGATGGTAGTGGTGTAGCTACCTGGTGATGGTAGTGGTGTAGCCACCTGGTGATGGTAGTGGTGTATCTACCTGGTGATGGTAGTGGTGTAGCCACCGACTGATGGTAGTGGTGTAGCTACCTAGTGATGGTTGTGGTGTAGCTACCTGGTGATGGTAGAGGTGTAGTTACATGGTGAAGGTAGTGGTGTAGCTATCTGGTGATGGTAGTAGTGTAGCTACCTGGTGATGGTAGTGGTGTAGCTACCTGGTGATGGTTGTGGTGTAGCTACCTGGTGAAGGTAGTGGTTTAGCCACCTGGTGATGGTAGTGGTGTATCTACCTGGTGATGGTAGTGGTGTAGCTACCTGGTGATGGTAGTGGTGTAGCTACCTGGTGTTGGTAGTGGTGTAGCTTCCTGGTGATAATAGGGGTATAGTAACCTGGTGATGGTAGTTTTGTACCTACCTGGTGATGGTAATGGTATAGCAAGCTTGTGATGGTAGTGGTGTAGCCTCCTGGTGATAGTAGTGGTGTAGCTACCTGGTGATGGTAGTGGTGTAGCTACCTGGTGATAATAGTGGTGTAGTTACCTAGTGATGGTAGTTTTGTAGCTACCTGGTGATGGTAAAGGTGTAGCAACCTTGTGATGGTAGTGGTGTAGCTACCTGGTGATAGTAGTGGTGTAGCTACCTGGTGATGAAAGTGGTGTAGCGACCTGGTGATGGTTGTGGTGTAGCTACCTGGTGATGGTATTGGTGTAGCCACCTGGTGATGTAGTGGTGTAGCTTCCTGGTGATGGTAGTGATGTAGCGACCTGGTGATGGTAGTGGTGTAGCTACCTGATGATGGTAGTGGTGTGGCCACCTAGTGATGGTAGTGGTGTTGTTACCTGGTGAAGGTAGTGGTGTAGCTACATGATGATGGTAGTGGTGTAGCTACCTGGTGATGGTAGTGTTGTATCCACCTGGTGGTGGTAGTAGTGTAGCTACCTGGAGATGGTAGTGGTGTTGCCACATGGTAATGGTAGTGGTGTAGCTACCTGGTGATGGTAGCGGTGTAGCTACCTGGTGATGGTAGTGGTGTAGCCACCTGGTGATTGTAGTGATATAGCTACTTGGTGATGGTACTGGTGTACCTACCTGGTGATGGTAGTGGTGTAGCAACCTGGTGATGGTACTGGTGTAGCTACCTGGTGATTGTAGTGGTGTAGCCACATGGTGATGGTAGTGGTGTAGCTACCTGGTGATTGTAGTGGTGTAGCCACCTGGTGATGGTAGTGGTGTAGCTACCTGGTGATTGTAGTGGTGTAGCCACCTGGTGATGGTAGTGGTGTAGCTACCTGGTGATTGTAGTGGTGTAGCCACCTGGTGATGGTAGTGGTGTAGCTACCTGGTGATTGTAGTGGTGTATCCACCTGGTGATGGTAGTGGTGTAGCTACCTGGTGATTGTATTGGTGTAGCTACCTGGTGATGGTAGTGGTGTAGCTACCCGGTGTTGGTAGTGGTGTAGCGACCTGGTGATGGTAGTGGTGTGGCCACCTGGTGATGATAGTGGTGTGGTTACCTGGTGATGGTAGTGGTGTAGCCACCTGGTGATAGTAGCGATGTGGCCACCTGGTGATGGTAGTGGTCTAGCTACCTGGTGATGGTAGTGGTGTAGCCACCTGGTGATGGTAGTGGTGTATCTACCTGGTGATGGTAGTGGTGTAGCCACCGGCTGATGGTAGTGGTGTAGCTACCTAGTGATGGTTGTGGTGTAGCTACCTGGTGATGGTAGAGGTGTAGTTACATGGTGATGGTAGTGGTGTAGCTATCTGGTGATGGTAGTAGTGTAGCTACCTGGTGATGGTAGTGGTGTAGCTACCTGGTGATGGTTGTGGTGTAGCTACCTGGTGAAGGTAGTGGTTTAGCCACCTGGTGATGGTAGTGGTGTATCTACCTGGTGATGGTAGTGGTGTAGCTACCTGGTGATGGTAGTGGTGTAGCTTCCTGGTGATGGTAGTGGTGTAGCTACCTGGTGATAATAGTGGTATAGTAACCTGGTGATGGTAGTTTTGTACCTACCTGGTGATGGTAATGGTATAGCAAGCTTGTGATGGTAGTGGTGTAGCCTCCTGGTGATAGTAGTGGTGTAGCTACCTGGTGATGGTAGTTGTGTAGCGACCTGGTGATGGTAGTGGTGTAGCTACCTGGTGATGGTAGTGGTGTAGCGACCTGGTGATGGTAGTGGTGTAGCGACCTGGTGATGGTAGTGGTGTAGCTACCTGATGATGGTAGTGGTGTAGCTACCTGGTGATGGTAGTGGTGTAGCTACCTGGTGATGGTAGTGGTGTAGCTACCTGGTGATAATAGTGGTGTAGTTACCTAGTGATGGTAGTTTTGTAGCTACCTGGTGATGGTAAAGGTGTAGCAACCTTTTGATGGTAGTGGTGTAGCTACCTGGTGATAGTAGTGGTGTAGCTACCTGGTGATGAAAGTGGTGTAGCGACCTGGTGATGGTAGTGGTGTAGCTACCTGGTGATGGTATTGGTGTAGCCACCTGGTGATGTAGTGGTGTAGCTTCCTGGTGATGGTAGTGATGTAGCGACCTGGTGATGGTAGTGGTGTAGCTACCTGATGATGGTAGTGGTGTGGCCACCTAGTGATGGTAGTGGTGTTGTTACCTGGTGAAGGTAGTGGTGTAGCTACATGATGATGGTAGTGGTGTAGCTACCTGGTGATGGTAGTGTTGTATCCACCTGGTGGTGGTAGTCGTGTAGCTACCTGGAGATGGTAGTGGTGTTGCCACATGGTGATGGTAGTGGTGTAGCTACCTGGTGATGGTAGTGGTGTAGCTACCTGGTGATGGTAGTGGTGTAGCCACCTGGTGATTGTAGTGATATAGCTACTTGGTGATGGTACTGGTGTACCTACCTGGTGATGGTAGTGGTGTAGCAACCTGGTGATGGTACTGGTGTAGCTACCTGGTGATTGTAGTGGTGTAGCCACATGATGATGGTAGTGGTGTAGCTACCTGGTGATTGTAGTGGTGTAGCCACCTGGTGATGGTAGTGGTGTAGCTACCTGGTGATTGTAGTGGTGTAGCCACCTGGTGATGGTAGTGGTGTAGCTACCTGGTGATTGTAGTGGTGTAGCCACCTGGTGATGGTAGTGGTGTAGCTACCTGGTGATTGTATTGGTGTAGCTACCTGGTGATGGTAGTGGTGTAGCTACCCGGTGTTGGTAGTGGTGTAGCGACCTGGTGATGGTAGTGGTGTAGCTACCTGATGATGGTAGTGGTCTAGCGACCTGGTGATGGTAGTGCTGTAGCTACCTGATGATGGTAGTGGTGTAGCTACCTGGTGATGGTAGTGGTGTAGATACCTGTTGATGGTAGTGGTGTAGCTACCTGGTGATAATAGTGGTGTAGCTACCTGGTGATAGTAGTGGTGTAGCTACCTGGTGATGAAAGTGGTGTAGCGACCTGGTGATGGTAGTGGTGTAGCTACCTGGTGATGGTAGTGGTGTAGCCACCTAGTGATGTAGTGGTGTACCTACCTGGTGATGGTAGTGGTGTAGCCACCTGGTGATGGTAGTGGTGTAGCCACCTGGTGATGGTAGTGGTGTACCTACCTGGTGATGGTAGTGGTGTAGCCACCTGGTGATGGTAGTGGTGTAGCCACCTGGTGATGGTAGTGGTGTAGCTACATGGTGATGGTAAAGGTGTAGTTACATGTTGATGGTAGTGGTGTACCTACCTGGTGATGGGAGTGGTGTAGCTACCTGGTGATGTTAGTGGTGTAGCCACCTGGTGATGGTAGTGGTGTAGCTACCTGGTGATGGTAGTGGTGTGGAAACCTGGTGATGATAGTGGTGTGGTTACCTGGTGATGGTAGTGGTGTAGCCACCTGGTGATAGTAGCGATGTGGCCACCTGGTGATGGTAGTGGTGTAGCTACCTGGTGATGGTAGTGGTGTAGCGACCTGGTGATGGTAGTGGTGTATCTACCTGGTGATGGTAGTGGTGTGGCCACCGGCTGATGGTAGTGGTGTAGCTACCTAGTGATGGTTGTGGTGTAGCTACCTGGTGATGGTAGAGGTGAAGTTACATGGTGATGGTAGTAGTGTAGCTATCTGGTGATGGTAGTAGTGTAGCAACCTGGTGATGGTAGTGGTGTAGCTACCTGGTGATGGTTGTGGTGTAGCTACCTGGTGAAGGTAGTGGTTTAGCCACCTGGTGATGGTAGTGGTGTATCTACCTGGTGATGGTAGTGTTGTAGCTGCCTGGTGATGGTAGTGGTGTAGCTACCTGGTGATGGTAGTGGTGTAGCTACCTTGTGATAATAGTGGTATAGTAACCTAGTGATGGTAGTTTTGTACCTACCTGGTGATGGTAATGGTATAGCAAGCTTGTGATGGTAGTGGTGTAGCCTCCTGGTGATAGTAGTGGTGTAGCTACCTGGTGATGGTAGTTGTGTAGCGACCTGGTGATGGTAGTGGTGTACCTACCTGGTGATGGTAGTGGTGTAGCCACCTGGTGATGGTAGTGGTGTAGACACCTGGTGATGGTAGTGGTGTAGCTACATGGTGATGGTAGAGGTGTAGTTACCTGTTGATGGTAGTGATGTAGCCACCTGGTGATGGGAGTGGTGTAGCTACCTGGTGATGTTAGTGGTATAGCCACCTGGTGATGGTAGTGCTGTAGCTACCTGGTGATGGTAGTGGTGTGGCCACCTGGTGATGATAGTGGTGTGGTTACCTGGTGATGGTAGTGGTGTAGCTACCTGGTGATGGTAGTGGTGTAACCACCTGGTGATGGTAGTGCTGTTGCTAACTGGTGATGGTAGTGGTGTGGCCACCTGGTGATGATAGTGGTGTGGTTACCTGGTGATGGTAGTGGTGTAGCTACCTGGTGTTGGTAGTGGTGTAACCACCTGGTGATGGTAGTGTTGTAGCTACCTGGTGATAGTAGTGGTGTAGCCACCTGGTGAAGGTAGTGGTGTAGACACCTGGTGATGGTAGTGGTGTAGCTACATGGTGATGGTAGAGGTGTAGTTACCTGCTGATGGTAGTGATGTAGCCACCTGGTGAAGGTAGTGGTTTAGCCACCTGGTGATGGTAGTGGTGTATCTACCTGGTGATGGTAGTGGTGTAGCTACCTGGTGATGGTAGTGGTGTAGCTACCTGGTGATGGTAGTGGTGTAGCTACCTGGTGATAATAGGGGTATAGTAACCTGGTGATGGTAGTTTTGTACCTACCTGGTGATGGTAATGGTATAGCAAGCTTGTGATGGTAGTGGTGTAGCCTCCTGGTGATAGTAGTGGTGTAGCTACCTGGTGATGGTAGTGGTGTAGCTACCTGGTGATAAGTGGTGTAGTTACCTAGTGATGGTAGTTTTGTAGCTACCTGGTGATGGTAAAGGTGTAGCAACCTTGTGATGGTAGTGGTGTAGCTACCTGGTGATAGTAGTGGTGTAGCTACCTGGTGATGAAAGTGGTGTAGCGACCTGGTGATGGTTGTGGTGTAGCTACCTGGTGATGGTATTGGTGTAGCCACCTGGTGATGTAGTGGTGTAGCTTCCTGGTGATGGTAGTGATGTAGCTACCTGGTGATGGTAGTGGTGTAGCTACCTTGATGATGGTAGTAGTGTAGCCACCTGGTGATGGTAGTGGTGTTGTTACCTGGTGAAGGTAGTGGTGTAGCTACATGATGATGGTAGTGGTGTAGCCTACCTGGTGATGGAAGTGTTGTATTCCACCTGGTGGTGGTAGTAGTTAGCTACCTGGAGATGGTAGTGGTGTTGCCACCTGGTAATGGTAGTGGTGTAGCTACCTGGTGATGGTAGCGGTGTAGCTACCTGGTGATGGTAGTGGTGTAGCCACCTGGTGATTGTAGTGATATAGCTACTTGGTGATGGTACTGGTGTACCTACCTGGTGATGGTAGTGGTGTAGCAACCTGGTGATGGTACTGGTGTAGCTACCTGGTGATTGTAGTGGTGTAGCCACATGGTGATGGTAGTGGTGTAGCTACCTGGTGATGTAGTGTGTAGCCACCTGGTGATGGTAGTAGTGTAACTACCTGGTGATTGTAGTGGTGTAGCCACCTGGTGATGGTAGTGGTGTAGCTACCTGGTGATTGTAGTGGTGTAGCCACCTGGTGATGGTAGTGGTGTAGCTACCTGGTGATTGTAGTGGTGTATCCACCTGGTGATGGTAGTGGTGTAGCTACCTGGTGATTGTATTGGTGTAGCTACCTGGTGATGGTAGTGGTTGTAGCTACCCGGTGTTGGTAGTGGTTGTAGCGACCTGGTGATGGTAGTGGTGTGGCCACCTGGTGATGATAGTGGTGTGGTTACCTGGTGATGGTAGTGGTGTAGCCACCTGGTGATAGTAGCGATGTGGCCACCTGGTGATGGTAGTGGTCTAGCTACCTGGTGATGGTAGTGGTGTAGCCACCTGGTGATGGTAGTGGTGTATCTACCTGGTGATGGTAGTGTGTAGCCACCGGCTGATGGTAGTGGTGTAGCTACCTAGTGATGGTTGTGGTGTAGCTACCTGGTGATGGTAAAGGTGTAGTTACATGGTGATGGTAGTGGTGTAGCTATCTGGTGAATGGTAGTAGTGTAGCTACCTGGTGATGGTAGTGGTGTAGCTACCTGGTGATGGTTGTGGTGTAGCTACCTGGTGAAGGTAGTGGTTTAGCCACCTGGTGATGGTAGTGGTGTATCTACCTGGTGATGGTAGTGGTGTAGCTACCTGGTGATGGTAGTGGTGTAGCTACCTGGTGATGGTAGTGGTGTAGCTACCTGGTGATAATAGTGGTATAGTAACCTGGTGATGGTAGTTTTGTACCTACCTGGTGATGGTAATGGTATAGCAAGCTTGTGATGGTAGTGGTGTAGCCTCCTGGTGATAGTAGTGGTGTAGCTACCTGGTGATGGTAGTGCTGTAGCTACCTGATGAATGGTAGTGGTGTAGCTACCTGGTGATGGTAGTGGTGTAGCTACCTTGTGATGGTAGTGGTGTAGCTACCTGGTGATAATAGTGGTATAGCTACCTGGTGATAGTAGTGGTGTAGCTACCCTGGTGATGAAAGTGGTGTAGGGACCTGGTGATGGTAGTGGTGTAGCTACCTGGTGATGGTAGTGGTGTAGCCACCTAGTGATGTAGTGGTGTACCTACCTGGTGATGGTAGTGGTGTAGCCACCTGGTGATAGTAGTGGTGTAGCCACCTGGTGATGGTAGTGGTGTACCTACCTGGTGATGGTAGTGGTGTAGCCACCTGGTGATGGTAGTGGTGTAGCCACCTGGTGATGGTAGTGGTGTAGCTACATGGTGATGGTAAAGGTGTAGTTACATGTTGATGGTAGTGGTGTACCTACCTGGTGATGGGAATGGTGTAGCTACCTGGTGATGTTAGTGGTGTAGCCACCTGGTGATGGTAGTGGTGTAGCTACCTGTGATGGTAGTGGTGTGGCCACCTGGTGATGATAGTGGTGTGGTTACCTGGTGATGGTAGTGGTGTAGCCACCTGGTGTGATAGTAGTGATGTGGCCACCTGGTGATGGTAGTGGTGTAGCTACCTGGTGATGGTAGTGGTGTAGCCACCTGGTGATGGTAGTGGTGTATCTACCTGGTGATGGTAGTGGTGTAGCCACCGGCTGATGGTAGTGGTGTAGCTACCTAGTGATGGTTGTGGTGTAGCTACCTGGTGATGGTAGAGGTGTAGTTACATGGTGAAGGTAGTGGTGTAGCCACCTGGTGATGGTAGTGGTGTATCTACCTGGTGATGGTAGTGGTGTAGCTACCTGGTGATGGTAGTGGTGTAGCTACCTGGTGATGGTAGTGGTGTAGCTACCTGGTGATAATAGGGGTATAGTAACCTGGTGATGGTAGTTTTGTACCTACCTGTGATGGTAATGGTATAGCAAGCTTGTGATGGTAGTGGTGTAGCCTCCTGGTGATAGTAGTGGTGTAGCTACCTGGTGATGGTAGTGGTGTAGCTACCTGGTGATAATAGTGGTGTAGTTACCTAGTGATGGTAGTTTTGTAGCTACCTGGTGATGGTAAAGGTGTAGCAACCTTGTGATGGTAGTGGTGTAGCTACCTGGTGATAGTAGTGGTGTAGCTACCTGGTGATGAAGTGGTGTAGCGACCTGGTGATGGTTGTGGTGTAGCTACCTGGTGATGGTATTGGTGTAGCCACCTTGTGATTGTAGTGGTGTAGCTTCCTGGTGATGGTAGTGATGTAGCGACCTGGTGATGGTAGTGGTGTAGCTACCTGATGATGGTAGTGGGTGTGGCCACCTAGTGATGGTAGTTGTGTTGTTACCTGGTGAAGGTAGTGGTGTAGCTACATGATGATTGGTAGTGGTGTAGCTACCTGGTGATGGTAGTGTTGTATCCACCTGGTGGTGGTAGTAGTGTAGCTACCTGGAGATGGTAGTGGTGTTGCCACATGGTAATGGTAGTGGGTGTAGCTACCTGGTGATGGTAGCGGTGTAGCTACCTGGTGATGGTAGTGGTGTAGCCACCTGGTGATTGTAGTGATATAGCTACTTGGTGATGGTACTGGTGTACCTACCTGGTGATGGTAGTGGTGTAGCAACCTGGTGATGGTACTGGTGTAGCTACCTGGTGATTGTAGTGGTGTAGCCACATGGTGATGGTAGTAGTGTAGCTACCTGGTGATTGTAGTGGTGTAGCCACCTGGTGATGGTAGTGGTGTTGCTACCTGGTGATTGTAGTGGTGTAGCCACCTGGTGATGGTAGTGGTGTAGCTACCTGGTGATTGTAGTGGTGTAGCCACCTGGTGATGGTAGTGGTGTAGCTACCTGGTGATTGTAGTGGTGTATCCACCTGGTGATGGTAGTGGTGTAGCTACCTGGTGATTGTATTGGTGTAGCTACCTGGTGATGGTAGTGGTGTAGCTACCCGGTGTTGGTAGTGGTGTAGCGACCTGGTGATGGTAGTGGTGTGGCCACCTGGTGATGATAGTGGTGTGGTTACCTGGTGATGGTAGTGGTGTAGCCACCTGGTGATAGTAGCGATGTGGCCACCTGGTGATGGTAGTGGTCTAGCTACCTGGTGATGGTAGTGGTGTAGCCACCTGGTGATGGTAGTGGTGTATCTACCTGGTGATGGTAGTGGTGTAGCCACCGGCTGATGGTAGTGGTGTAGCTACCTAGTGATGGTTGTGGTGTAGCTACCTGGTGATGGTAAAGGTGTAGTTACATGGTGATAGTAGTGGTGTAGCTATCTGGTGATGGTAGTAGTGTAGCTACCTGGTGATGGTAGTGGTGTAGCTACCTGGTGATGGTTGTGGTGTAGCTACCTGGTGAAGGTAGTGGTTTAGCCACCTGGTGATGGTAGTGGTTTATCTACCTGGTGATGGTAGTGGTGTAGCTACCTGGTGATGGTAGTGGTGTAGCTACCTGGTGATGGTAGTGGTGTAGCTACCTGGTGATAATAGTGGTATAGTAACCTGGTGATGGTAGTTTTGTACCTACCTGGTGATGGTAATGGTATAGCAAGCTTGTGATGGTAGTGGTGTAGCCTCCTGGTGATAGTAGTGGTGTAGCTACCTGGTGATGGTAGTGCTGTAGCTACCTGATGATGGTAGTGGTGTAGCTACCTGGTGATGGTAGTGGTGTAGCTACCTGGTGATGGTAGTGGTGTAGCTACCTGGTGATAATAGTGGTATAGCTACCTGGTGATAGTAGTGGTGTAGCTACCTGGTGATGAAAGTGGTGTAGGGACCTGGTGATGGTAGTGGTGTAGCTACCTGGTGATGGTAGTGGTGTAGCCACCTAGTGATGTAGTGGTGTACCTACCTGGTGATGGTAGTGGTGTAGCCACCTGGTGATAGTAGTGGTGTAGCCACCTGGTGATGGTAGTGGTGTACCTACCTGGTGATGGTAGTGGTGTAGCCACCTGGTGATGGTAGTGGTGTAGCCACCTGGTGATGGTAGTGGTGTAGCTACATGGTGATGGTAAAGGTGTAGTTACATGTTGATGGTAGTGGTGTACCTACCTGGTGATGGGAATGGTGTAGCTACCTGGTGATGTTAGTGGTGTAGCCACTGGTGATGGTAGTGGTGTAGCTACCTGGTGATGGTAGTGGTGTGGCCACCTGGTGATGATAGTGGTGTGGTTACCTGGTGATGGTAGTGGTGTAGCCACCTGGTGATAGTAGTGATGTGGCCACCTGGTGATGGTAGTGGTGTAGCTACCTGGTGATGGTAGTGGTGTAGCCACCTGGTGATGGTAGTGGTGTATTCTACCTGGTGATGGTAGTGGTGTAGCCACCGACTGATGGTTAGTGGTGTAGCTACCTAGTGATGGTTGTGGTGTAGCTACCTGGTGATGGTAGAGGTGTAGTTACATGGTGAAGGTAGTGGTGTAGCTATCTGGTGATGGTAGTAGTGTAGCTACCTGGTGATGGTATTGGTGTAGCTACATGGTGATGGTTGTGGTGTAGCTACCATGGTGAAGGTAGTGGTTTAGCCACCTGGTGATGGTAGTGGTGTATCTACCTGGTGATGGTAGTGGTGTAGCTACCTGGTGATGGTAGTGGTGTAGCTACCTGGTGTTGGTAGTGGTGTAGCTTCCTGGTGTAATAGGGGTATATACCTGGTGATGGTAGTTTTGTACCTACCTGGTGATGGTATGGTATAGCAAGCTTGTGATGGTAGTGGTTGTAGCCTCCTGGTGATAGTAGTGGTGTAGCTACCTGGTGATGGTAGTGGTGTAGCTACCTGGTGATAATAGTGTGTAGTTACTAGTGATGGTAGTTTTGTAGCTACCTGGTGATGGTAAAGGTGTAGCAACCTTGTGATGGTAGTGGTGTAGCTACCTGGTGATAGTAGTGGTGTAGACTACCTGGTGATGAAAGGTGGTTGTAGCGACCTGGTGATGGTTGGGTGTAGCTACCTGGTGATGGTATTGTGTAGCCACCTGGTGATGTAGTGGTGGTAGCTTCCTGGTGATGGTAGTGATGTAGCGACCTGGTGATGGTGTAGTGGTATGTAGCTACCTGATGATGGTAGTGGTGTGGCCACCTAGTGATGGTAGTGGTGTTGTTACCTGGTGAAGGTAGTGGTGTAGCTACATGATGATGGTAGTGGTGTAGCTACCTGGTGATGGTAGTGTTGTATCCACCTGGTGGTGGTAGTAGTGTAGCTACCTGGAGATGGTAGTGGTGTTGCCACATGGTAATGGTAGTGGTGTAGCTACCTGGTGATGGTAGCGGTGTAGCTACCTGGTGATGGTAGTGGTGTAGCCCCTGGTGATTGTAGTGATATAGCTACTTGGTGATGGTACTGGTGTACCTACCTGGTGATGGTAGTGGTGTAGCAACCTGGTGATGGTACTGGTGTAGCTACCTGGTGATTGTAGTGGTGTAGCCACATGGTGATGGTAGTGGTGTAGCTACCTGGTGATTGTAGTGGTGTAGCCACCTGGTGATGGTAGTGGTGTAGCTACCTGGTGATTGTAGTGGTGTAGCCACCTGGTGATGGTAGTGGTAGCTACCTGGTGATTGTAGTGGTGTAGCCACCTGGTGATGGTAGTGGTGTAGCTACCTGGTGATTGTAGTGGTGTATCCACCTGGTGATGGTAGTGGTGTAGCTACCTGGTGATTGTATTGGTGTAGCTACCTGGTGATGGTAGTGGTGTAGCTACCCGGTGTTGGTAGTGGTGTAGCGACCTGGTGATGGTAGTGGTGTGGCCACCTGGTGATGATAGTGGTGTGGTTACCTGGTGATGGTAGTGGTGTAGCCACCTGGTGATAGTAGCGATGTGGCCACCTGTGATGGTAGTGGTCTAGCTACCTGGTGATGGTAGTGTGTAGCCCCTGGTGATGGTAGTGGTGTATCTACCTGGTGATGGTAGTGTGTAGCCACCGGCTGATGGTAGTGGTGTAGCTACCTAGTGATGGTTGTGGTGTAGCTACCTGGTGATGGTAGAGGTGTAGTTACATGGTGATGGTAGTGTGTAGCTATCTGGTGATGGTAGTAGTGTAGCTACCTGGTGATGGTAGTGGTGTAGCTACCTGGTGATGGTTGTGGTGTAGCTACCTGGTGAAGGTAGTGGTTTAGCCACCTGGTGATGGTAGTGGTGTATCTACCTGGTGATGGTAGTGGTGTAGCTACCTGGTGATGGTAGTGGTGTAGCTTCCTGGTGATGGTATGGTGTAGCTACCTGGTGATAATAGTGGTATAGTAACCTGGTGATGGTAGTTTTGTACCTACCTGGTGATGGTAATGGTATAGCAAGCTTGTGATGGTAGTGGTGTAGCCTCCTGGTGATAGTAGTGGTGTAGCTACCTGGTGATGGTAGTTGTGTAGCGACCTGGTGATGGTAGTGGTGTAGCTACCTGGTGATGGTAGTGTGTAGCGACCTGGTGATGGTAGTGGTGTAGCGACCTGGTGATGGTAGTGGTGTAGCTACCTGATGATGGTAGTGGTGTAGCTACCTGGTGATGGTAGTGGTGTAGCTACCTGGTGATGGTAGTGGTGTAGCTACCTGGTGATAATAGTGGTGTAGTTACCTAGTGATGGTAGTTTTGTAGCTACCTGGTGATGGTAAAGGTGTAGCAACCTTTTGATGGTAGTGGTGTAGCTACCTGGTGATAGTAGTGGTGTAGCTACCTGGTGATGAAAGTGGTGTAGCGACCTGGTGATGGTAGTGGTGTAGCTACCTGGTGATGGTATTGGTGTAGCCACCTGGTGATGTAGTGGTGTAGCTTCCTGGTGATGGTAGTGATGTAGCGACCTGGTGATGGTAGTGGTGTAGCTACCTGATGATGGTAGTGGTGTGGCCACCTAGTGATGGTAGTGGTGTTGTTACCTGGTGAAGGTAGTGGTGTAGCTACATGATGATGGTAGTGGTGTAGCTACCTGGTGATGGTAGTGTTGTATCCACCTGGTGGTGGTAGTCGTGTAGCTACCTGGAGATGGTAGTGGTGTTGCCACATGGTGATGGTAGTGGTGTAGCTACCTGGTGATGGTAGTGGTGTAGCTACCTGGTGATGGTAGTGGTGTAGCCACCTGGTGATTGTAGTGATATAGCTACTTGGTGATGGTACTGGTGTACCTACCTGGTGATGGTAGTGGTGTAGCAACCTGGTGATGGTACTGGTGTAGCTACCTGGTGATTGTAGTGGTGTAGCCACATGATGATGGTAGTGGTGTAGCTACCTGGTGATTGTAGTGGTGTAGCCACCTGGTGATGGTAGTGGTGTAGCTACCTGGTGATTGTAGTGGTGTAGCCACCTGGTGATGGTAGTGGTGTAGCTACCTGGTGATTGTAGTGGGTGTAGCCACCTGGTGATGGTAGTGGTGTAGCTACCTGGTGATTGTATTGTGTAGCTACCTGGTGATGGTAGTGGTGTAGCTACCCGGTGTTGGTAGTGGTGTAGCGACCTGGTGATGGTAGTGGTGTAGCTACCTGATGATGGTAGTGGTCTAGCGACCTGGTGATGGTAGTGCTGTAGCTACCTGATGATGGTAGTGGTGTAGCTACCTGGTGATGTAGTGGTGTAGATACCTGTTGATGGTAGTGGTGTAGCTACCTGGTGATAATAGTGGTGTAGCTACCTGGTGTAGTGTGGTGTAGCTACCTGGTGATGAAAGTGGTGTAGCGACCTGGTGATGGTAGTGGTGTAGCTACCTGGTGATGGTAGTGGT